>NC_142776.1:24221391-24373891 GCF_988280905.1 Pimephales promelas | reverse complement strand
CGCCTGTGTTTTGTATTTATGGGAGCATGTGGTTATACGCTCGTCTTCATTTTTCCTTGAGCTTTCTTTCTTTTACGCTCTTTTATCTGTTGGAAGGTGAGCTGAAAAGCATAAAGAAATTATTTATGAAGATAATGCACTTTCATTCACAATTTTCCCACAGTATTTTAAATGTAAACGTCCTCCAAGCTGACACTATATGCTGTGTAACCATAGCTAAATTATCCTTTTATAAAATGACACCATCCCCTCACTTCATAAGGAAAGTTTCTTTACGAAAATAATGCACTACACTCTAAAAAATGCTGGGTTGTTTTAACCCAATTTTGGGTCAAATATGGACAAACCCGAAATGTTGGGTTAAAAATGTAATGTAAAAATTTAACCCAACGGCTGGGTTAGTCCATATTTGACCCAAAGTTGGGTTAAAACAACCCAGCATTTTTTAGAGTGTACATATTTTTTCCACAGTATTTTCCATGTAAACATCCTCCAACTCGACACCACTCTTTGCTAATAGTTTAGTTAGCTCATAGCTTAATTAACCTATCATAAATTACACCATCCCTTTACTCCAAAAGATCAATTATTTACAAAGATAATGCACTTCTATACACAATTCACCCATAGTAATTTCCACATAAACATCATCCAACTACACTTATGCTAATTTTAGTTAGCATCCAGCTAAATTGATCTTTCACAAAAGACACCTTCCACTGCAGAAGGGAAATTATTTGAAAAGATAATACATTTCCCAAAACAATTGGTTTTCCACGTAAACATCCTCCAACTCGACACCTCTCTTTGCTAAGTTTTAGTTAGCTCCTAGCTAAATTAACCTTTCTCAAATTACACCATCTCATCTCTACAAAAGATAAATTATTTACAAAGAAAAAGCACTTCTATACACAACCATAGTATTTTCCACATAAACATCATCCAACTAGACACGTATGCTAATTTTAGTTAGCATCTAGCTAAATTAACCTTTCACAAAAGACACCTTCCACTGCAGAAGGGAAATTATTTGCAAAGATAATACATTTCCCAAAACAATTGGTTTTCCACGACGTAAACATCCTCCAACTCGACACCTCTCTTTGCTAAGTTTTAGTTAGCTCCTAGCTTAATTAACCAATCACAAATTACACCATCCCTTCACTACAAAAGATCAATTATTTACAAAGACAATGCGCTTCCATACACAATTTACCCATAGTGTTTTCCACATAAACATCATCCAACTAGACACTTATGCTAATTTTAGCTAGCATCTAGCTAAATTAACCTTTCACAAAAGACACCTTCCACTGCAGAAGGGACATTATTTGCAAAGATAATACATTTCCCAAAACAATTGGTCCCACAGTATTTTCCACATAAACATCCTCCAGCTCAACGCTTCTCTATAATCTTAGTTAGCGCCGAGCTAAATTAACCTTTCGCAAATGACACCTTCCTTCACTGCATAAGGGACTTGTGAAATGATCGCTCGTGAAAGGATGTAGATATTTAGGAGAAGGCTCAAATTAAATATGCTCTGGCAGAACGTAAATTTCCGTTTTATGTGGCAATACTTCGTGCTAATTGTTTCCCTGCACCTTGATCCCATAATTAGGATCTTGCTAATTATCTAATTAGCCGGTAGCAGAAGGGCAGGTTGACGGCAACATTTTAGCCATCGTTCAGTGGCTCATTATCCTTGAGAAAGTCACCGTGTGCCCATCTCCCCCACCCTAACCACATACCCGTTGGGCTCAGGGAAGAGTCCACGCTGCTCCGCCACCCTCTGCATTTGTCAAGCTGTCTGTTACGATGGCAAGTTTGCCACATCACAAAAGCCCCTCTGACAGCTAAGTTTATATTGCATTGGGAGTCTGTACGGGTAGAGAGAGGCAAGAAAGTCAAGAACAGAGGAGAGGGGTGGATGAGTTAAGGAAGGCTTGAAAAGTGGTAATTTATAGGTGGTGGTTTTGATTTGCACTAGCGCTTCTGTCTTCTGTGAGGATTGGTTGTCAGAGCCTGCCTCGTAATGGTTAAGGGGGGTAGAAGAGGAGCAAGCCGAGCAGGAAAGAGCCGGCTACAGCTTCTCCAGCGCCCGAGGCAGCTCCTCGGCCTGCTCAGGTGCATGCGGCCTTGCTCATTTTGCAGCTCGGTGGGGAATCCAGACAGGACGTGGCTACTTCCCTCTAGGGGCCTGGTGACATCCCCCATCTCTTGTTCTTTCCCTTCGTTAACCATCCTCATTCCCAGCCCCGGTCTCCAGCTTACAGGGCATCCGTGGCCAGCAGGAGGCAGAGGCCGCTGGGACACTGCACCTTTGTGGAGCTGAGTACAATGTGACGCAAACACAGTTAATCACTAATCTAGTTGGGGTCCATCACGCTCCCTTGCTGTGGGTGAGAAATGGACAGTGATGTTGTCATGCCTCATTAAAGTGATTAACAACTATTACCTTTTGTTTTCCAAGGTGACTGTTCTTTTCCCTGTCATGTGATATTATGCAGGGAGACAACCAGAGAGGGGCGCCTGTGAGATGGAGGGCAATAAGCCAATCAATGGTGGTTTATTTTAGTTAATTGTGTAGGTGATATATCCCATTTTTTGTTTTACCTCAGACGATATTATTGATTCATTGATTCAGTCCAAAAGTCCAACTGAATGTTGCTATGAAAATGGTTTATAATAACTACTATGGATAGTTATTGTAAGCTAGTTATTGCCAGCATTCGCAAGCAGCTTTTAATCTGCAGGGAAACACCCAGTCCGTGTGAACTTTGTTAAAACTATGTTATGTTTTGTTGAGCTTTCATATTTTTAGTTTCCGTTTTAATTTGCAAAATATTTAAACCCATTCTTTTTTAACACAACTTTTCGAAGAAATTATTTGCGTATTTTAAAATCATGTCACACAATTATTGCAGGTAAAAAATGTGTTTGTCTGAAATGCTTTAATAGAAATCAGCTGTTTGTCATGTCTAAATTTGGTTAGTCTAATCAAGTTATACTTTTCGCAGATCATTGTCTATCATCCGCCCAAATGTCAATTTGCTCCAAAATCTATTTTTTCTATCAAACAAAATGTCATGGCTGCCTTTTCCACACACACGCAGTGGTGATGCATGGTTGGGATTTGAACCCCCTTTCAAGCTAAACAAACTCACTAGAGTATCAGATCTTGCATGTACATGAAAAAATACTAGTAGTTTTAAGTTTTTTTTTTTTTTTTTTTTTGAAAGGGCACCAAGACTGTTCCTGGTGGACCCTCAAAAACATCAGATCTACCAAGATGATTTTTAGAATTAAAGTCAGCATGAATTAAAAGTTGACAATGGGACCTTTCACATTTCCGTGCATCTCAGTGATGAGTGAATTTGTGTATTTCCGTTTGTTCCAAATTTAAAAAGAAAAAGAAAATCCATGATAGTATTTCCACAAATGTCCAAAAGAGGGAAAAATATCGAAAGATTGATTACAGCAGTCATAAGAGAGATTAATGTGAAATTTGCCAAAACTTCCATAGCCATTGTATTAGAAACACTCTTACAGCAGTTAGTTTATTATTTTTTTAAACGAACTGCCAAGGTAATATACCACAAAGTATAGCGTTATAAATGTGTAATTTTTTTTTATGAAAACATTAAACATTTGACTAGATTCACAGTGTTTATAACTGAATTGCATCATCCAGTCTGTGATTGAAGTATTTCTTAAAAATGATTTATCTATGTACTTCCCCTCCCCCTCGCAACATCTCTTCTCTTATTAAGTGAGGGCAGGATAACCCGTCACTAACATGTAATCACAGTATCGCCTGAATTTTTTCTTGTTCGAGAAGCTGTTTCACTCGGATATACGTCACAATAGGGAAGAAAAGACTATTCTGTTCCATGGACAAATGTCAGCATCATTTATCATAGATTAGATAAAATTATTAATCTAGAAATATTGCACTTACATGCCAATTTTAATAGCAGTGCGAGTAAAAAACCTGCTACAAAATGCTAATTCTAAATCTTTTCACTGAAAGAAAAATAACACTGTTTGTAACATGATACACATTTGTAATTCTAGTACAAAATTCTAACTCAGCACATACAATTTATTCCAGCCCATTCTCACTCCCAAGGCGTCACTTAACTGACGCCTTGGGAAGCATTTGGACATGCTTCAATATCTGACGCTTTAGGCGCCCTTTAGCGTCAGTTAGATGACGCCCTAGGATCGCGTGTACCCTACCCCCACCCCACACCTAAACCTAACCGCGTCCTCTAACAGACGCTTTCCTTTAGCGTCAGTTTGATGACGCCGTAGGATCGCGTCATGTAAGTGACGCTAAAGGGCGCCTAAAACGTCAAATATTGAAGCATGGTCAAAGGTGACGCCTTGGGGTGAGAATGCGTTGTTTATTCCCCAGTTTAGTATTAAATGCATACATTTTGATAAAAAAAACACCCATAGCTATCTGTCATATTAATAAGGAGTAAGTGCATGCTGGGAAGGGAAGCAAAAGTCAGGCGGTACCTCAGAGGCACTCTTGGATACACTGTGACTATATCACAGAGTCTAATTGGCATGAGAGGAAACATGCGGTGTGACGGTGGGGGGACTCCATTGTGCTATGGACATCTCATTTAGAGAGAAACATGCAGGAGACTGTACTAAAATTCCTCAAAGGTATAGCTGACTAAAAAAAAAAGACAATTCTTTCATTATTTACTCACCCTTATGTCAATCCAAACCAGGCATTTATTTCTCCAACAGAACACTGAGCTGCAAACCATTTGACTCTCATTGTATGAAAGGTAAATCCATACAATGGTTCAGGTTTCAGTGAAGAAACAAAAGTCATTGGAACATTGGGGGTACTTAAACTTTTTTTTACCCAAAAAGGTACTGATAACACAGTTGGTAGGAAGGCTGGAAAGCCACATGATCAATCAGAGATCATACTAAGTGACCCGTCCATAAAATATGGTCAATACGGTGCACATGGGTCATTCACATACAATGACAAAACACTGTATCAGGGTAACACATCACTAAAATAATAAAATAAATATTAACTAAATAACAGAAAAACGTATAATTGATGCAGGGAATTCTGGGAATGTCCTTTTACGTTTTTTTTTTTAAATTATATACCAATTCACTGTTTTACTTGTAAACTTTATGTAAAATGCAATATAAAACATTTTACAGTTTTTCAGTGTATATAGGTAAATTGCAGTTAACCAATTAACAGGTTTTCACTGTAGCTTTTAAAAAAAAAAAAAAAACCACTGTTTTTTACTGCAAATTTATATTCTAGATTATTTCTTCTCTAACCAAATGGCTTAACTGTTTTAAACTGTGAAAATTCAAAATTGACGATACATAAGTAATTCATGAACTAATGAAATTCAATCTCAAGCTTTAAAAAAGTATTTCATCAGAATTATACCGTAAGTTTTTTATTTATTTATAAATCTGCAGAAGGAACAGGGGAACAAAGCACAAATATCTAATGATGGATGCTTTACATGTGTGAAGAATGGCTTCCATCCACATAAAATAATGCTTATATTATAGAACACATAATAATATTCATATCCTCATCAACATGCTCGGTGACTGATTGCACTTCAATGCAGCAGACAGCGAGGTAAGGCAATATTCTGGCAGCTAACATGTGTGAATAGTCAATTTATGAGCACATATTTCAAAATGCGGAGCGGTCTAATCTGCGGCTGTCTTTGTACACAGAAGTGGGCCATGAGCTAAAAATATTACCCAAAAAAGGCACATTCAAATCCCTGTTAAACAGTATTTCTATATATTAGTCATAACTCTTGAGGAGCAGGACACACAAAAAGCCCTTTGTCCCTCTGTTCAGAATTGAGTTTTCCAGGTATTAGGAGACAGAATTGTAAGAAACATCCATCCACCCCCGGAGTTGATCAATATGAGAGAGACCGGAGGAGTGAAGGCCTGATTCATCCCTCAGGCTACGGGTTTCTTTTCGGCACTCAGCGCACGGAGAATCCTCAGAGCCAGATTAACACGGGCCCTCATTATCGGGTGTGTAAATAAAGACGAATGGTCGGCAATATTCCAGCAAATTTGTTTCCCATTACGCCAGGCCGCCAGTAATTGCAGCTTACGAGTGGAGTCCCTTGAGCCTACATACAGTTACATTCATATTACTACCTATCAGGCAGCAAACGGGGCTACATGCTCACTGATGGGGATACATATTCATCTGACATGTGTCTCTGTACACTGTATTGGTCTCATAGGACAATAATAGAAAGAGGACAGGATGTATTAGTGCCAGTTTATGAAATGTATATATGTGTAAAGCATGTAAGAGTTTCTGTGATTAATATAATATAATAATGATATAATATAATATAATAAAGAATGCTAAAAAAATGCTAAAAAGAAAGCTTGTGATTTTTTTAAACTTCATCAAAGAATCAGGTGTAAAAAAATAAATAAATATGGTTTCCACAAAAAAGTTCAGCATTTTTCATAGTTTTTAACTATACACTATTTTCGACACTGATAACAATAAGAAATGATAATGATTATTATTATATTATAATGATTTCTGACGGATTTGTGTGATACTGAAGAATAAATAACATTTTTAAATAGTTGTGGAAATTGTGATAATATTCAACAATATTACAGTTTTTCTGTAGTTTTAATTGTAGAAAAATTATCTTTGCTTAATGTGAAACAGTAAAATAGTATTCAATGAGCAAATAGGGCAGAATTGTAGTTTTTCTACAAGTTTCAAAAGCACAGTACCATCAATCAAGCAATGTTCAAAAAGTAAGTAAATAACTATATGTGATATCAAACACACAATGGGTGTAAATGTCTTGAACTTGTGCAGCAAATAAAGTCAGACCTGTATTAGTATGCTTAGAGAGGGCTCTCCTGACACTTTGAGAAGGGAAGGATGAATGAAAGAACCATGTGCCTTGACTGAGTAGCAATAGCTTCTTCAGTTCCCACCGTATCGATTTCTGCAGAAAATATAGAAACGGCACTCCAGAGAAGAGGGAGGGCTGCCCCGCTATTGAGTCGTTTTTCCCATCTTTTCCAAAAATCTTTAATCAAAGTTAAAGTGAAATACTAACATGCCACTTGACATGACCTTTTAGCCTGTTATGAATCACCTCCTTTTGAAAAGGCTCCGGTGATCATTTTTTACCTGCTTCATAATAGATATCCCCTAATCACTACACGCTAGAGATGTAGCCAAGTTTTGTAATGGCTGTCAAAGGACCCCTTCACGGTTGACCTTTGACAAAGCCTGGACAACAAATCCATGTTTATCTTGAGCCAAGAAACACCTTTACATTGTTATAAACAGGTCATGACCACAGGAACAAATACACAGGAAACATAAATCTAATACACAAAGCTAAAAGTTCCTCAGAGACATAATCATGAAGAGAAAAGCACTGTATGATGATAAATATCAAATCAATACGGTGACCAAATTATGCCCAAAGCACGAGAAAGTAAAGTCTAACATGGCTATTCGATTAAAGAACGTATGAGACATGGTGTTTGAGGTGAAAGGGCCATGGCCTTTTGAACCGCAGAGCACCGTGAATATGGGACTGGTCATAAAAACCACAAACCAAGAGCTGAATCACTGATTGAAGTCCTTATGGCCCATCATTACAATGTCACGTCTTGGAAGAGTTTTATGATAGATGGAAAACTAAAAATACTGCAGTCATTTCTGAATGCAACAAGCAAGACACCATTCAAATCATTTAAAATCTGGAAATTTCTCAAAGTTTTCATTCTCAAATATCTCTCCATTAGGACATAATAGGCTTATAAGTCCATCATCGTTCGCCATAATGCCTCCAGCTTTAAAACAATCCATCTAGTCCAGCCATACCCCAGGGCAGGAGACAGCTGAGGGTAGGATCCTCAGACAATGGGCTCTTTGGGAAGGTTTAAGCCCTTAAAACAACATGCAGCGGCATCATTGCCGGCCTAACAATGGTGTACACATTACCGAGTCCCCAGTTGGCCGGCTGGCCATTGCAGGAGAATGATGTCCCCATGGTGTCATCCCAAAGGAGACACATTAGTCCCAACTGTTCTTTTTTATGCCCGGCACTGAGAGAGGAGGCCATGGGGGGATCGCGAAGGAGGAGGAGAAGGTCCAGAAAGCCTCCAGCATACCTTCCAGCCTCACATCAATCTACTTTCATTAAAGCTGTTTGAACTCTCATGGTTTACTAACTTGCCGAGTCTTCGAGGAAGAGACCTTCTCGCTCATTCTCTTGCTGTTTCTCTTAACGTCAGTGGGCTAAGGAAATTGTTTATGTTGGAAATTAGATGCAAGTGGTTTTTAATACATCAAGCGATTAAGCAAAAAATAAATTAGCAGCACGTAAACAAATGCGTTTCAAAAGGACGCCACGCCAAGACATTCTCATTATGGTGACAAACCTGTAGCCTCGGTCTCACCCGGGCTGCTTTTCTTTTCACAAGGCAGAATATGATATTATGGAAATGGATGTGAAATGACAATACATTTAATCAAAGAGCGCACGCCTCCATTCATCTGTCTAACTAGCCATCCATCCCGTAACTTGCGAGGTTCACCGCCGAGTGTGTATTACTGTAAAGAGCCTCTAGCAGCAGAGGCAAATGATTCTGGTTATAATCCAAGGCACTTATGTGAATCAGATGATCCAGATTTTGATAGGTTCGTAATGGACTTTTCCTCTTCATTAACTGACTTATAGCTCCTGGATTTTATGCTTTGTAGTTTTAAATTGAATAATACATCTCAGATGTTAAAGTAACATTAATATTTTCAGAATCAATGTTAGTAAAATTTTATGTACACTGTTGTATTTGTTGATGGCTGCTGCTCGCAAATAAAGCCTCAATTTATAGACCCTGCGCTCTTTTCTCGTACTATTATCACAAGCGCAAATGCACACCATAAAAAACTTTAATTAAAATTTTAATTAACACAGGTAATCAATAGGGTGTAACATAACATCGCGCATACTTTCAGTGACGCCATTGTGAAAAATGCAATCAAATAAACGCAGAGGGACAAAAGATGGTTTTATGGGGAAATTTGTGGGACGACCAGGATCCTGCTCTTCACAGCTCATAGACAAGAGATCTCGAACTAAGCAATCACAGATATTCCACTGAGGGTCATTTTGGGTAAAGCACATGCCTCGCTCACCCTAAAGTGACCTACAACACTTATCATTATGCATGCAATCCAACTTACCAAAATGCCAGACAGCACTATATGCAACCGTTCTCAATCTCTAGTAATGCTCTGTAAGACCTTTCTCAAATGCTGCAGTTGCACTTAAGCTAAAATGGGATTCTGGTAATATTTTTGAACATTCAGAGCATATTTTATGGCACCTAAAAACATTGCAGTCCAGGCCAAATCGGAGAACTTCTATTATCCCGCTGACATGGTCTATGGCGAGGAGTGGACACAGAGTGGAAAATAAACATTATTTCTCTGTGCTTTATCTGACGTTTGACTTTGAAAGCAAAGATTTAAAGACACTTCTGTGGCTAACAGTGCGCGTTTCACCAGCTGTAAATTATTTGAAGGTTGAAGCACAAACAACCTTGCCCGTGGAAGATATGTGAAATGCTTCTGTCTGTGAATGTTTCTGCGTCTAAGAATATATATATATATATATATATATATATATATATATATATATATATATATATATATATATATATATATATATATATATATATATATATATACGTTTTTAAAGCATTCTGAAACTTTTAAGATTCTTTTTAGACCGTTTTATGAAATGTATCTGTAAAATGTACAGATTTTAGTGAAAAAATATATATACAGTATATAGACAGTATAAACTGTTATATAATACTATGGCTAATAATGACTAGATTTTGGAAATATGTGATGATTTACATTTATTCTAAATATCTGGAAACCTCTTCTCTCTCTGGAAAAAAAACAGTCAAGTGGGAAGCTCATCCAAATGACAGAAAGAAATCTCGCAAAATTAAGTTAAAACAGACAGTCGAAACAACTGTGCAAACATTTGCTTAAAAATATTCCGACCAAACACTCCTTCGAAGCTGGCTAAACATTTGCCCATCCAATCGAGCTGTTTGCCAAAGAAATTCACGTCCAGGGTTGAGAGCAATGATGAGAGGAGTACGAGGGAAACTATTCGTCACAGCTGGGTTAGTCAAGGGTCCTGGGAGCAGGGCCTTTTATCACTGTCTGGCCTCTGAACACAACACACATACCTGCACACTCCAAGAAAACACAGCTGGGCTCACAGTGGGCCAGACCTGTGAACATCACCTACACACTGCAAAGTCTCACCTCACAGCCCGGAAACCTGTCTGTTCAACAATATTTATGTGACTTTGTACTACTAAGTACTTTATGTTTTACACTTGTATATTCAGTCTTCACCACAAATGCATAAATAATTCACCAAATACATAAAAAATATGGATTTTTTTTAAATAATAGGTTTACTACGCCATGTACCGTGGGCCCAAAAAGTATTTGAATATACAGGCAAGTTATTTTCATATACAAAATAAATGGTTTTAAAGGAGTAGTTCACTTTTAAAAAAAAAAACTTGGTGATAATTTACTCACCCCCATGTCATCGAAGATATCCATGTCATTCTTTCTTCAGTCAAAATGAAATTAAGGTTTTTGATGAAAAAATTCCAGGATTTATCTCCATATAATGCACTTCAGTGGGAACCAAACGGTTCAAGGTCCAAAAGACAGTTTCAGTGCAAACTGTTCAAAGCGCTTTAAACGATTCCAGACGATGAATAAGGGTCTTATCAAGTGAAATGATCACTCATTTAAAAAAAAAAAAAGTTTAAGTTTTAAGCTTAAATGTTTTTTTAAAAAAGTGCACTACTCCTTTAAGCTATATATATTTTGCTGTAGTGTATAATGTCATAAATAGATTTGATTTCTCAGTTAACTTCTATTAAGTAAATCAAATCCATATTTGGTGTGACCACTCTTGGTGTTTCAAACGACTTTTGTCCAAGTACACTAAACACATAGTTTTTCAGGTAGCTTTGTAGGTCGGTTTTGTGTCTTGGAAACGTTGTAGTTCGTCTGGATTTATTCTAAGTTTTTTTCTTTTTTTTCTGTTTCTTCATGTAATCCCAGACAGAATCAATGATGGTGAGATCAGACAACGCATTCTCATCCTTTAACGTCATATAGAACGCTATATGACAAAACGGCGCTATACTACGCACATGGCACCCTTTATCGTTAATATAACACGCAAACCCAAGACGTTATAAATCCTTTAGCGTGAATATGACACGCACACCCTACCCCACACCTAAACTTAGCCCTCACAGCACGTGTTATATTAACGATAACGGGTGCCATGTGCGTAATATAGCGCCGTTTTGTCATATTGCGTTCTATATGACGTTAAAGGATGAGAACGGGCTGGATCAGATCATACCGGCTGATGTCAGACTCCTTGTGCATGCAAAAACCTCACTGGCTTATTACAATTTTACAATTGTAATAATATTACAATTAATGGCAAAAAGGAATGTGTAGACTGATATTTCCTACTGACACACTAGCACAAAAGATATAAATAACTGGCTTAAATACTACGCCTAACAATTTTGCACAGCACTGTATATACATATTGTATTTGGGACAGTGGCTTTAACCTATTCCCAAGTTTCCAAATACTTTTGGGGGGCTAGCAGTATAATAATTATAATAATAACAAATTATACTCATAGTATATATTAAAAAAAATAAATAAAATTATAAACAGTAAATTGTTAATGCCTTAAACCAAAACTGACCGTGATTCATATCAGAGAAATTGCTGCAATGTTCAGATTTTACTGAAAGTTTCAAAAAGGCGCCATTTACATAATATTAAGCGGTCGGAAATGTGTGTTGACTTTTCGGCTGCAACAGTGCCTCTGAAATAAATGGATGGCAAGCAACAGCATCACATATTGAGATTATGTATTCCCCAGCATCGTTTCCCAGCTGCAGGAACTGGACATGCATTCTGGCAGCGGGGCCAGTGGCAGCACCTCCGGCAAGGTCAGTTCTAGTACTGTGGGTATTAACTGCGTTACGTACCCTGTTGTGAAGTATGTCGTCGTGCACGTGTGCGTGTTTGTCTATGCACTAGTAGGGAAGAGGTCTGAGCACTCCATGTCTCACTAACTGTTTCCATAACCTTGGGACTGACTAAAGTCTACAATGGCCGAGAGTGAAGCCTGGCAAGCAGACTGTGATTGAAAATTGCTTTATTGCTTTATATGCGATTCCCCATTCAGTTGCCAATCCATTTTATTTATGGCGTGGCAGGCCATGGTACACCTGCTTAGAGCTAGTGGAGATTACTTTCGGGAAAAAAGAGAGAGAGACAGCCAATCTCGAAGGGCCATTAGCCTGACAGGTTCTCTCTCTCTTTTTCTCACCCCCTCCCAACCTTACTCTCTCACCTGTCCTTTCTCTCTTTCTCTCTCTCTAACTGCATAAGCCGCTCACGAACATCTCTCCAGAAGCCGAGAGCACTACTGTACTAATGTTACTCCAGGCTGAGGGTAGGCATGAGCTGTGGGTCAGCTGGATATGACATTCTTCATCATGAGCTGGTAGCTGTTGAAAGGTGTTCTGTCTTCAGGTGCAATCTGAACGGCAGGACTTGAGGACATGAAAAATTAAAGTGGCGGGCAAGAGGGTTTGGGATCTGGGTGGAGTAATGGGAGTTTTTGAAGGCAACATAGGGAAATACCTTTGAGGTGAAAAGAAGAGAATGGTTGATAATTACAATATGTTACAGTATCTGTACATTTAAGTAGTTTAGACTATTTTTTCTGCAAAAATAAAATAAGCTTAACTTAAATACCGTTTTTGAAGTGACATTGAGTACATTTTTTTTTCCCATAAAGATGCAGTGTTAATTATTACTCTTAAAACAAATGAATAAATATGTTACTTATATATATATATATATATATATATATATATAGCATTTTTTTCCCCAGTATATTTTAATATATTGTTAATTGGTAACATTTTACAGCATATAATATTAATTAATACAATAACATAAAGTAACAATGATTTATATATACTAGCATTTCAAGTGATAAATGAACGGTATAAAAATCAAGCAGTAAATATCAAGAAACATAAAATCACATATTATGAACAACTGTAAATGACCGCAAAATCGGTATATTTATGCACCAACACTAATCTAGACTAATAATTGCTGTAAAACTGTTAATTTATTGTAGAAAAAGGTAAAATAAATTAAAATTGATTGTAAAGTGTTGCGATTAGCAACTCATTTTCATTCAGTTAATTAAGTTTCTCCCTACTCCTATCTGAGTCACTGGCTAGATTTTCCTATCTTGCACTTTCGCACACAAAATAAAAATATCACATACTCATAAAGGGTCTACACCATGCATTTATACATTGCATATATACACAAACTCCTGCCTGATTCCTGTGTTCAGATATCTCTGACCTCACACCTCTGCTTCATCTTCATGGCTCTTTTTTCTCTTCTTCACACACACGCTCGCACGGGAATATCTGCCTCTCATACATATTTGTTTCCTTTTTAGAGATTCACAATGGGTGTTCTCTAATAACAAATCATTTCTTTTTGTCTAGCTTTAATCTGGCCTTGCCTGACAAGCACCATCCTTTTCGGTGAAGGGTAAGACCACTTAGAGAAAGGCCAATAAGCTCTAGCACAGTGCAGCCTGACGCGGGTGATTTGTCAGACCCCCGCCGCAGCGCTGGTCACCCCAATGGATTTATCTCAAGGTAAATGGAGACACTGCAGACCAAGGACCAGGGACCTTTGATTAAGGCCCCTTTTTTGTTGTGTTGATAGATGTTGCTTGTGTTTATCTATTTGAAATGCCACTAAATCTGCGAGTCCAATGGAGAAAAAGAGTGCTTTGCAGTTGGGGCCAGAGTGATTTATGCCAAAGCTATGCAGAGCAATATAGAGACTGGGGGGCCGGCGGTACGATAGCGTTTAGGCTAGCTGTGGAGCGGGATGAAAAGGTGAAAAAAAAGGGGCGAAACTCATGCATTTCTTCCACTCTTCTTCACCACCACGCCAGAAGAATAACAAACGCAGGCGAGATGGGATGAAAACGTTTCAGGGCGAAGGAGAAAAGGTGTCATTGGGAAGATCTGGGACGCATGGTGAAATTTCTCCAGGGCCACGGAGCATTGAAGGTGAGGAGCAATATCAGGGGGAGGCAATCACCTCGAGAGTGAAGCCCTCATGCCCTGCTCTCCTCCAGCACCTCTATTTTCTCCATCTCAACATCCCTCTTTCAATTTAGATTCCCTCCACCTGCTCCCGATCTCACCTTCCTTGAACATGCGTTTAAGAATCATTCCATCCCCAAGCCCTCATTGCTCTATTTGTCCATTTATGAATAATAAAATAAACTTTGAAGCCTACGTGATCTGCTCTTTTATGTCTCTATCGGGGCTAGGTTGTAACTGAATACAAAGTAAGTACATGTAATTTTTTTTTTTTTAAATACCAGATTACAGTTAATTTTTCATTGATTACATGATCACATTCTTACAAAGGCAGACAACTATTAAATGATTCTACTTCTTTGGTATATTTAAAATGTTCCTTTCTCAATTTTTTTTTTTTTACAGATTTCCCATCATTTCTAATAGTGGTGTGGCTTAACCAGATCAACTTACCTGCAGTATTCAACAGATTGCAGGAAATGGCAAATGAAAACAGAGCATATAATAATATAATAAAGGGATTCACAAAATAATAACATAAAGGGATTCACAAAAAGATAAAATGTTGAATTAAAATCACACTGTAAAAAACAAAAACAAAAAAAAACGGTTAAATTTACGGGAAAACCCTGGCAGCTGTGGTTACCAGAGTTTTCCTGTTAAAAATACGGTAGCAACATTTTAGGTTTAACATACTTTCAACCGTATTTAATTTTACAGCAATAAACTGTATTTCATTATCTGATATAATGTTAATTTACTGACCTTTTGAAGTATTAATATCTGTTTTGTTCAATTGTAATACACTGACAGCCAACAAGCAGTAATGAGAGTCAAATGATCAATCAAAGCTCATCATAATCAGCTCTTCCACAAGAAAGCATCATGGTAACATGTTGAAATTTTAAAAAAAAAAATGCAATAAGTATTAATTTAACAACATTAAATGTAACATAAAACCCTAATGTACATAACTGATTAGAAAAAAATAAGAAAATTATGAAAAAACATTTAAAATACATTAAATGTGAAGCGTCACGTAGAGAATTGTGGGAATGTCAGTTTACATTTTTTCACTGTAAATTATACAATGACTTTTTCACTTCCAAAAACTGTAAATTTAACAGTATTTTACAGTAAAATTACATTAAATGTACCATTATATATATCACAGTTATTTACCGTATATAGTACGGAAACTTTCTGTTAACCAATTAACAGTTTTGCACTGTAGCATATTTACAGACTTTTACCGTTAAAATCACGTTCATTTTTTACTCCACAATTTTTGTGAAAACACTTTACAATAAGGTTCAATTTGTTAACAATAATTAATACACTAAGTATCATCAAACTCCCTATAGGCAAATTAATCTAAAAATGTTAAACTTAAATGCTGTAAAAGCATTGTTCATTGTTAGTTCATGATAACATGATAAAATCGTACAGTGAAGTATTGCATCAAAAAAGACTTTTATATGCCAGCCATTTCAGAAGCAGACATAACAAACTAAATAAATAAATGTAAAATTCCTCAGAAAGTCCAAATAACACAGCAAAGTTTAAGATCCATCCATTTCTCACAAATTAATCATGTCAGTGCATGTTTGTATTTAATCCCACGCATACATAACATTAGCATAACACCAGAATGTCCCCTTGCCCTTTCCCCCCTCCCCACACTTAAACTAAACCGGTGTCAGGCCTTGGCCCCGCCTGAAGGTAAGAGAACCCTGGTAAGCAAAGAACTGAGGGATTATACATCAGGAAAATACTGTGGGGCATATATCAATGCCAGCTGGACACACCCACTGAAATGAATTGGGTCAAATGAGAGCAGTGCGTTAGGGCAGGGCCCACTGACAGTTACTAATGCGCTGACCATCGTGGGTAATAGGAGTGTACAAATGGCGAGAGGTTTGTAAACTTTGCCTGCTTTTCCAGGCCCGGGGTGTCTAGCTGGCTGCAAACGCTGACTAAATCAACATGTTCCAATGCATACAGACACAAGTCTAGGAATCCATAGTGACTGTGAAAGAGCACCTACTAGATTCTAGAAGCTTCCGCGGTGAAAAAGACGGAATGGACGAAAGTGGGTGGGCTAAGAAGAGAGCGAGTTAACAGCTTCCCACACTTACCGTGAGCTCGACTTTTCTTTTTTCTTTTTTTTACGAGCACGAACACAGGGGGAAGTGTTTTAACAAGCATCAAGGCTGACTGTGCACACATTCACACTAAAACTCATAAACACGTCACACACTCCCACAGCGAACGTTAATAAACTCATGCAGACTTAAAGGGGTTGCATTTCAATTCCCGGGAATATTTATAAATGTCTGTCTCAGGAATATTTTCACACAAAAGTGAACATTCTGTAATAATTTATTCATTCTCAAGCCAGTCTAAATCAATATGATTTACCTTCTGCTGTGAAACGCATAAAGAGAACTTTGAAAGATTTTACCGGTCGCTCGTTTCCATGCAATTACAATGAACAAGAACTGAAGCTTTCAAGCTTCAAAAAGCATCATAAAAGTGTCCATATGTGCTGTATGCCAAACATTCTGAACTCATATGATAACTTTGTGTGAAGAAAATACTGAAATTTAAGTGTCTATTCAAAATTTAAGTTGTGATCTTCCTTTCCAGTGAGCTTTTAACCTCTGTTGCCAGATAACTGATTTGAAATGAGTTGAACTCAAGAAGAAGATCAGTCCAACTCATAATTGAATCATTCAGATTGGTTTTATGAACTAGATCTAATTAATTGGAAAGATTCCAACTAAAAGAATTATTAATTCACAAATCACACTTCTCATGAATTCTAACGAACACAGCAAAGATGTTACATTTCGATCTGTTACTCATACAAAACTCTATGGGTTTAGAAGACTTGAAATATGGCACAAGAATCATATACGGACCACTTTTATAAAACCATTATGGGGCTTTTTTTAAAGCTTAAATTCCTACTCATTGTAACTGAATGGGAAACAGCCTGAACAATATGACAACGGAAACGTAAGGATTGTTTTAGAACATGAAGGTTAAAAATTGTTCTGAAATTTTACATTTTTTTGGGTGAACTCCTATCTTTTGTAGACAAATGACAAAATCAGGGTCAGGGTACTCACATATTTCCATACCAGACTATAACAGCTTTGAAACAGCACCTCAGTTTGTGAAATAACTGTTAATATGTTCTTATGTGGCACAGGTTCGCTAAGGGACACAAACATGTGTCTTAGGGCACCCTCCTTTTCAAGATATCATCCAGAAAACGTTGCTGCAACACCATCCAGCCTATAGTTGCTGCGCTCATAGTTAGCATGGCCTCACACCTGTGTGACGCAGTTTACACTCTACACTCAGCCAGGCACAATAGACTAGCTGTGTCGGTGAACTTGTGCAGCGGGAAGCAAGCCTCCGCCGGCACTCAGCTATGTGCCAGTGTGGTGCGAGCTGAACTGCGGCTTGGCACAAAACGCAGAAGCCTGAAATGCAATGCACAACTCTAAAAGCACACAACACCTGCATCCCTTGGATTTCACACACACGGCCGCACACGAAAACACATCCACATTCAGTCACTCCACCCCCTGCTAGTCCAGCGCTGGATTATGACATGTTATTAATTGCCACCATTATCCACAGCATCTTGGCTGTTAGCTGGGCTGCTCTCTAGGGGTGGGAGAGGGAGGCCTGGGGTAGTTGAGAGAGAGAGAGATGAAAGTGTAATGTGCCGTGCTGTTACAGATGCAACGCTCTGCCTGAAAGGTATTGTGAGATGGTGAATAATTGATCAGAAAACATTTTTCTTGGTCCTTTTCACCGAGCCACAAATCCTCCCTAAGCTCTCTTTAGAGAGGCTGGAGCACATAATCTACCGTAGTACACTAGCTAAACAGACTGAGAGGAACTGATATAGGATGGTATTGGGTAGGACTGGAAAGTAAGAGAGACACAATATAATATAATATAATATAATATAATATAATATAATATAATATAATATAATATAATATAATATAATATAATATAATATAATATAATATAATATAATATAATATAATATAATATAATATAACATAATATAAAATAATATAATATAATAAAGATTTTGAAAGATGTTTGATGCTCAACAAGGCTGCATTTATTTGATAAATAATAATTTTTTAATAATAATTTTTTTAATAATAATTTTAAAATTGTGTAATATGAATACAATCATATATTTTTTTATATTATTACAATTTAAAATAACTTCTATTTTTTTTTTAAACATTACTCCAGTCTTCAGTGTCACATAATCCTTCAGAAATCATTCTAACATGCTGACTTGGAGCTCGAGAAACATGTGCTGCTCAATATTTTTGTGGAAAACATGATGCATTTTTTTTTAGGATTCTATGATGAATAAAAAGTTCAAATAAACAGCAATGTACAAGAGTTTAAAATGTACAACAAAGTACATTGTGCAAGTACATTTTACACTTTTATACAGCATATATTGTATGGCTATATATATATGAAGAGTTCAGATGCAAAAGCCTCTAAGTGCCATTTGAAATTTTCTTCTAGAATGATCATTTTTATCAAGCTTGTATATTTAAGTTCAGTGATTTCACTTAAATGGCAATGATAATTACCTATTAATTGTTATTTAAGTGAAATTACTGAACTTAAATATCCAAGTTTGATAAAAACCATCATTAAAGAAGAAAATTTCAAATGGCATTTAGAGGCTTTTGCATCTGAACTCTTCATATATATATATATATATATATATATACACACACACACTGTATATATATATATATATATATATATATATATATATATATACACTCCTAAACGAAACTGTATTTCATTTTAAGCAGATTACACATTTTAAATGTAGTATTTTTCTTTTGAGAAAACAGTCCACATATTGATGACTACACAGATTTTGGCCCAATCAGATGCTCTCAAGAAGTAAAATACTCCTCTTACTGATAGCACATGCAACTGACCATTAAGTTGCAAATCGATTTATGGTTATGACAAAAATTAAGCCTTTTGACTATTTTAAAAAGGGGATGGGCCCTTCAAAATGTCTCCCCTGACATCATGTTTTAAAGGGATAGTTCACTTTGAAATTATTTTTTGGTATGTTTGCAACCAAGGGGCAACCAAGATGTAGGTGTCTTTTTGTCCACAGTAGTTTAAATTTTGATATTTTTAGGTCAAACCGTTATTGTCTGTCAGTCATATAATGCGGGTCTATGGTCACCACCTCAAAGAGCATGCACAGAGAAGTCCAAATTAAACATACGGTTAAATGACTCGTAAATGTAAGTACACATTGATGGCCTAAGACACGAAACGAGCAGTTTGTGTGAGAAAACGAACAGTATTTATTTTGTTTTTACTTCTTGTTACCACAGCCACAAAGAGCCCGCGCCCTGATCACTTGGACTTGGCTGTGGTTACAAGAGTTAAAAATTATATAAATACTATTCGTTTTCTCACACAAAACATTCGTTTCATGTCTTAGGCCATCAATCTGTACTTACATTTACGAGACATCTTTTCTGTGCATGCTCTTTGAGGTGGTGACCATAGACCTCCATTATATGACTGATAGACACGAACGGTTTGACCTAAAAATCTCAAAATTGAAACTACTGCGGAAACAAAGACACCTACATCTTGGATGCCCTTGAGGTAAGCTAAAACATACCAAAAATTCATTTCAAAGTGAACTATGCCTTTAATAGAAAATATGTAAACATATTAGAAAAAGTTTAAGTGATTTCAATAGGTCCTTAATGTGTCTGCCACACTAAACATTTGAAATTGTTCCTGTACTGCCCTTGTGAGCAAATCGTTATTGCCTGATGTAGCCATTAGCCAATATCTTATATGCAGTATAAGAGTAAGTGAAGCCATGTTGCGTGTTCATCTGACACCAAAATAATATTTTAAGACAATATCCGAAGTGTCACGCACACACATTGATGACATCTTAATTGCCGTGGTTGTGTCGATGCCCCCCTCACATCACAGATGGAGAGAGGGGGAGAGGAGAGAAACAGGGGAGGGAGAGGGGAAAGAGAGGAGGAGGGGGAAAAATTGATTGCAGCAGATTCGTTGAGAATCCAATTGTCAACAGCATCCTTCAAGCAACTCCCCCAACCCATTCATCTGAAACTGATAGAAAAATAGTTACCTGAACTGTCACACCAAACTCTACTGTTAATTTAAGGTAATTAGTGTCAGAGTGAATCTCAATACATCATGAACGGGTTGGCAGACTCCATGATGCAGTCTGTTTCTCTTTACGTCGGGTCACATGTTGCCGTGCTCTGTGTTTTAAGAAGTTCTACGCCTTCCCTCAGTCTCGGGATGGCACTGGCAGAGCTGCGTTCAATTTTATAGTCATTTTGCTCTGTTTTGTAAACAGCGGTAGTGTGCAGCATCAAGGAAACGTTTCCCAGATGATATAAAGAAATGTCTTTAAACCAACAGCTCTTCGGATTTTTTCCTCTCTTGCTAAAGTTAACTGTAATGCACATGTATCCAAACATTAAGGCTCTTACAGCAACAAATAATGACATTCAGGCTCAGAGACTCGTTTAAACACCCAGATGGACACGTTCAAAGGCTTTGAGTGCACACTATGGCATCTTCAGTACACATGCAAGATGTGTTTGTTTCTTCAGGAATGAAAGGGAGGTCTGTTCGACGGTGTTTTAGCACCTATTCTCTCCTCTCTCCGAACTGCCTGTGATCTCCCTTCAGAGGATACCACCGTCATACACATAACACACACACACACGATGTTGTTCATTAGCACAAAGCGTCTGGCACAGCGGTAAACAATGTCAGTGATTATATTCCATTCTTCCGGGCTGTACTTTTGCACATTAAAATAAGTTACATTAAAATGCACTACACCTACATTATCATCATGTTCGTGGCAGTAATAGCCCACTGAGGTGCTGTATGCCAGCTGTTTAGGGCTGTGTCTGCAGCAGTGGAGAGTAAAGCCTGGCATTATGCCCTACTGAGCAATGCATTGGCAAGAGCTGAATGCAGGGAAGTGATTGGCTGGTTAGTCATTGAGCCCAATGCAGTACAGCGGCCATGATAGTTTTTTTCTTTGGAACATTTGTATAAAGAAAAAAAAAAGCAATATGTAGGAGATAATAGGACAGGTTGTCATGCAGGGCAATTTCTTATAATGTGGTTTCAAATCAAACATCCAATTGGCCAAATGTGTTTTCTCTAATAGTGGTTTGTTGGTTTCAAACACTCAGTTGAAAATGTTCTTTAATCAGGATCATTTACATGTTTTGTACTCCACACTGAGATCCCAATTTTTTGATACATAAATAAAGTTATGTATCAAAGAGTTGTATAAATAAAACTCTAGCATATATTCAAGCAATGATCTACTATTATGAAGCTATGTTTATATCAAGTGCTGTGAGAAAAGGCTATAAATCTCCACCTCCAACATCCTCACACGCAATATAGCTTATACTAGCCGAGACTCCTTCTTTATGTGTACAGATGTGACGTAATGACGCAAAGACATGCTCGAATCTCCCACGGAAATACAAGCTTACTTAATAAACACTACAAGCTTACCGCTTTGAATCGAGTTAAGCAGATGGTTTTGAACATTGGCTGGTTATGTATCTGCCCAAACATTTATTTTGGATCATTTTTTAACCCAAAAAAGTTACGGACTGCAGCTTCAAGCAAGGGTTTAAAATTAGGTCAAGTGAACTGTCACATTGTGTTTTATATGTTTTAATTTCGTAGTAATTAAAATTCATGAAAGCAATGATTTGATACTTTTGAATGTTACCTTTTCCATGAAATCTGCCATATTTACTGCTTAAAGGGATACTCCACGTTTTTTGGGAAATAGGCTCATTTTACAACTCCCTCAGGGTTAAATGTTTGAGTTTTACCGTTTTCGAATCCATCCAGCCGATTTTCTGATATTTAGAAGAATATCAGTAACCAGACAGTTACTATGGAAGTCAATGAGACCAGAAACTGTCTGGTTACTGATATTCTTCCAAATATCAGAAAATCGGCTGGATGGATTCGAAAACGGTAAAACTCAGACGTTTAACCCTGAGGGAGTTGTTACAGGAGCCTATTTCCAAAAAAAGTGGAGTATCTCTTTAAATTTCCTTGAAAAGCATATAATAGGTTCCCAATGTGACAACTTACCCCATAAATGTCAACATGCCTCAATAGCTGCTTTTAAAAGAGGAAACGTGTATTAAAGTGTATTAAATACAGTATGTTGAGTATATAAAAGCATAATAACCAAAAAAGAATTAATGGAAAAGTATAAATGGAACATGTGACAAGTGTCAAATTTTTCTTGTTATATATATATACATATATATATATATATGAATTAACTATGTATTATTTTCCTTAAACAGCTTGAACAGTGAAAATGTAAAAGCTTTTTTTCATAGCCAATACTTTAAGCCATTGTTTCTTAACCAGGGGACGGGGCCCACTAGGTATTCAAATTTAATAAATGATTAATAATATATTAAAATAATATATTTCTAAATTAAACTGTTAAAAAAGCACACATTAAGATGTGAAATGTGGGCCCTTGAGTCAGAACAGTTGAGAACCACACATGCATGTGTCTAACCAGAAATTGAGTTTCAAAAATAAACCTACCCACTGAAGAAAAGAGTATGTCAGCATACGGCCTGGTCTCCCCCATGTGTAATATGTGGAAAGGTACATGTGTGCATGGCACAGGTGGCAGTAAACAGGGCACAGAAACCTGGCACCAGGCAGGAGAACGCCCTCTGCCGCCACTTAATGAACTGCTGTCAGTTTGTCCCTACACACAGCCCTGGTGACTCTTTCGTTTGTCTGCCTCTGGTTTCTGAATCCCATGATTGCGAATGGATTTGAGGCCCTGGAATAATTATGTAAACAAAACAAAAAAAATACATTCACACACAGATCATGGTGGAGTGTATGTGTACGTTTATGCATCCTTATAAACACAGAATGCTGGAAAAACAATAGGTCTTTGTAGTGGTAAACAACAACAGTAATCCACTTTCTTGTGTTCATCATTGGAAGTTTCTGGTACAATAATGACCCTTCATGTCAAACAAAGACTTCCAAAGGTCTTTGATGTGATGTGGAGGTCTTTTAATAAGCTGCACCGCCCCTGTAGTGTCCCTTTAAAGAAAATCGCTCTTACTGCACTTTGTGGTACAACTATTTTCATACTTTAACCATTGTAATCAAAACCTAGTGAGCTGCCTCACTGTCTGTATAGTAAGCTGCCTTCTAAGGCTTGAACTTTACAAGTTACTGATTTGGAACAGTCCATAAATGCCAAAACTCAAGTGCTGCGCAAATCATTTTGGAGACTCGTTTTGCAATGGATTTCACTAGAGTATGACATTAGCATGTTACTAAGCTAATAAATACATATCACCAACAAATATTGCGAAACAAAAATTTTAATGACACAGAATGTTTGTATGAAGACTTCTTACTAAGTACTAAATGAAATAGGATAACACTTTCGTTTGGGGACCAATTCTCACTCTTTAATTATTAGCTTTCATATCATTACCGTATTGACTGTTTATTATAAAGAACATATTGAAGCCTTATTCTGCATGAACATATTCTACATGCCTTAATGTACATCCATCCCAATTCCTAAATTCAGAATCACTACAACAACCTTACTAACTCTTAATAAGCAGTAAATTAGGAGTTTATTGAGGCAAAAGTCACAGTTAATAGTCAATGTGTGTTCCCTAAACTAAAGTGTGACCTGAAATATTTGTATTATAAATATTTATATATATATTTCGTTTATATATAATCAACATTAATCTTGCTTCATACACCATCTTGGAATTTAGCCAAATCTAAGAATCTTAGCAGCATCTTGTGAAAAAAAGGTATATTTAAGATGCTTCTAAAGAATGTAATGTCTTAGGCCACTTTAGTTTTACATTATTTGCCATTTACATTAAATGCAACTAGCTGAACTTAGAAGTACTTTTTGACCCACTTAAGTAGGACTTAAGAAGGCTATATATTTAAATGTTATTTCTTAACTTCTATTTTCCCTGAAATACGATTAATGCTGAATGTATTGACAAGGATTTAAGGCAGGGGTGCCCAATCCTGCTCCTGGCGATCGACTGTCCTGCACAGTTCATCTTCAACCCTAATCAAACACACCTGAATGTGATCCTAAAGACCTTAATTGGCTACTTCAGGTGTGTTTGATTAGGGTTTGAGATGAACTGTGCAGGATTGGGCACCCCTGATTTAAGGTAAACTAAACTAAAAGATACCGTGAAGTCATTTCTATTGAAACCTGTATCCCATTTATTTTAATATATTTGTAATCAACAATTTGCAAAGATGAAGTTGGAATTTAGTTGTATTTATTTAATTGGAATTTAGTTGGAATTTAACTGGAACTTTAACATTAGTTGGAATATAAATTATTTATACTGTTATATTGTTAGTCAACAGATCAAACTACGAGTATTTTTAAAGGGACAATGTGTAGGAATTTCTCCCATCTAGCTGTGAAAATGTATTTTGCGTTCAAATGAATTATGCTCTCCAGGGCCTAACTTTTTCAAATGCGCGTTGCATCTACGGTAGCCATTATGTACCAAAGAGCTATGACAGTATGTCTTCTAATAGCACTTCGTCGAGTGTTCCTTCGGGTAAACAGGTTTGTTATTTCAAACAAACAGCAACTTGACACAACGAACAAACAAATGTTACAGTATGAATTACTGACCGAGAAACTTGCCGGGGCAGTGACATGCACCTCTCACTGCTCTGCTCCTCCGTTTCTGCTGCTTTCAGTTACGTGGCGCTGGCTCTGAACGAAAACGTGTTGTGGAAACTTTGTAGTACTTTTTGTCCCTCTCTGCTATTATAGTTTTTCAAGATGGCGGAACTACATGGACGCTTCTGTGGACCTACCCGTCCCATGTATATAAAGATAATAAATTGGCAGAGGTATTTGTACACCATCGAGGACATTTATGAATACAAATATTGATTTTAGATAATAAAATATCTAAAAAAGTACATGCTGTCCCTTTAAAGGATGAAAAAAGATTAATAAAACAAAGATTCAAAATGTACTATAAAGTACAACTTTTAATTTGACATTATTACAAAAGTGCTTAAGTGTGTAAAGAAACATTCATGAAAGTGTCTCTCTCTCAGTACTCTTAGGTGGACTTTATAAATATTATATTATCTGCAAGCATAGTTTTTTTTTAAGATTTGAAGTACGCTAAGAGCACATTCAACAAGAGTAAATAACATGCCTACCTTTTGAAGCGAGAGATACTAGATACTATATAGTGCACATATGATGCCTTACAAATCAGTGCTCCCTCTCTAAGCAGCTCACTAGGTTTTGAAACAGAGCGAGAAAGTGCTTCAAAGTAGATGTGGGAGAAAAAGATCTGCAAGACAGCTGAAAGCACGAGGGGGGGGGAGGTGAACAAGAGAAAGTTAAAACAGGAAAAGTAAAGTGTTGAAGAAGATAGGATACTGTGAGAGGGAGGCTCAGGTTAGGGTTGCTTAGTAACCGCTGCTTCGGAGACTCTCAGACTATCAGTCTTTAGCATCCTCCCTAGCGACCAGCGCCGTGACAATGCAGCCACGTGCAGCTATGGGCATTTATCACAGGCCGTGTGTGTAATGAGTACTCAGCAGTGGGGAAATTGGGCTGACCTCTGGGCCAAAGCTGTTAGCAGGGACTGGTAGTAAGGCCAGCAGGGTCATGGCATCCTTGTCCCACCCACTTAGTGGGCAGTTATCACAGAAGCATTAGTTTACCGTTGGACCCATATATCCTCAGGCTCTATATCCAGCTCTGCGATGTTTGTACCACTCTAGCTTGCCAAGAAAAATGCAATAACTTTGCTTGTACACTTGCTAGCAGAGGCATTAAAAACGGAAATAAAAAGACATAGTCCTACATGGGGATTGATTGATCTGTTCACACATAAAATATGCCACTTGATAGTTTTTAGGCCTATCTAATTCAATGATATTCATACATTTTAAATGTATCTTAAAGGAATAGTTCACTTAAAAATTAAAGTTCTATAATCATTTACTCACCCTAAAGTTGTTTTAAATCTGTATAAATTTCTGTCTTCTGTTGGCACAAAATAAGATTTTGAAGAATTTCGGTAACCAAAAAGTACCGCATTGACTTCCATAGTATTTTCTTTTTCTACTATGGAAGTGAGAGGGGTACATCAACTGATTGGTTACCAACAGAAAGACATACAGGTTTGACATTCATACAGACTTTTAATTTTAATGAATTTTAATAATTTTAGTGAACTATTCCTTTAAATGTCCAAATACTTTCTGGGGGGATTAACTGTTACGTAAATACAAACTAACCTATAAACCCTTTCCACCTGAGAAACAGAATCTATAGAATTTTGTGTTTGAACTTTCTTTTTAAGCTGTGGCTCTGTATATATGGCATCGCTGTCCAAGAGAGTAAAGAAGTGGATTTACTTATTGTAGAGTTAATGAAAGTTATCGTGAGCATTGTAATGTTTGAAGTGGATGCCATAACAAATGTCAGTAGACCGGGAATATTTTAAAACGAGTGGTTCGTTCATAAATCCGTAAGATCTTGCTGTGGAAATACAAACAGGCAGAGCTGAAAAGGGGCGGGGCTACATAAGGTCTACAGGCCTAAGCCTATAATTACCATTATTTAACTCATCTAAATCTACAACTAGTGTCTCTTCCTCTCTTCACAGCACAGAAAGAAAAAGAGACAATCAATACGTAGGCAGATGGAGCGCAGAAAAAAGGAGGTTGAAATGGCCATTTTCAGCCTAGGCTGGTCCCCAGAAAGTCATGAAATCAAAATTTGAACTTTAAAATTGATAAGGATTGATTTTACTGACAGCGGGATCATAACGTACGCCTCTTTAGAGACCATGGCAAAGGGCTGGAGATGCCGGCCATATAAAACACTGAACAGTAAATTAGACCATGGTTCGACAATTAGGTTTTTACTGTTTTAGGATATGGGAAATCTTTAGTGCTTCATCAGACAGGATTAGACATCATTAGACCTAGGGGGATCTGAAAAAGACGAATGTAAAAATAAACTTGTTTGGACAGATGGATTGGATGTAATCCTCAATAACCTTTACCATTTTTTTTTTTTACCACTCTGCAAAAGCAAACGCCAAGCTATATT
Organism: Pimephales promelas; assembly: GCF_988280905.1. Taxonomy (NCBI): domain Eukaryota; kingdom Metazoa; phylum Chordata; class Actinopteri; order Cypriniformes; family Leuciscidae; genus Pimephales; species Pimephales promelas. The sequence goes on along the minus strand of NC_142776.1, from coordinate 24,346,274 downwards.
AAATGCCACCCTGAAAATATAGAGAAGTCAGACGTAGAAATAGCTTCTATTCCTTCAAATAATAATAATAATAATAATAATTGAACACACACACACACACACATATACAGTATATACATATATATATATATATATATATATATATATATATATATATATATATATATATATATATATATATACATATATATATATATATATATATATATATATATATATATACATATATATATATATATATATATATATATATATATATAATATATATGAATTATATTCTAACTATATTTCTTATAAATATTTTGAAATAATAATAATAATAATAATAAATTGTTTAGAAATATATATAAAATATAAATGTCATATATTTGTATACAAATATAAAATATTAATGTTAAAAAAAATAAATACATTTTTATATTTATGTCACTTTACAATAAGGTTTCATTTGTTAATATTTAATGCATTACCTGACAAGAACTAACAATGAGCAATATTTTTTTTTTACAGAGTTTATTCATATCCATTCTTGTTTGTTCACAGTGTATTAACTAATATCAAAATACATAACTTTGATTTTTCTTTGTTAGTAACTGTTAAAATTAACACTAATAAATATTGTACAAGTATTGTACATGTTACCTGAAACCTTACTGTAAAGTGCTACCCAGTTTTTATTTCATACATAAATGCATAGCACTTGATGAAATACAATTTTGAAATACAAAATTAGTTAAATGACAAAAAAAAAAAGAAAAAAATATTCCCTAGCATTTTCCAGAAGCATCAATATTTATAATGAAATTATTCAGTTCCACCCTCTGCTACAAATGAACCCAAATCATAAACAACTTTGTCTTTGAAAAATGACTTCATCTTCTATGACAATGATGCATAGCTTTGTGAAAACCCGAAATATTAACTACTTCTATAATAACCAAAATATGATAATGCAGGTTGTTGTTTTTTTTAATTACAAAATGATGTATCCAGGAGGGGATTATTCATAGACAACTAAGAGGGAATGAATGATACTTAAAAGAAGTTGAAAACACTATTGGGCGGACTGAACCAAGAGCTAATTCTTGTTAGGAAAAGTGATTAGTGAGTTTGAATGGGAAGGTCTTTACTAGAGCTAACATTGGAAGTACACATTGAGCAGCATGCTGGAGAACAGATGGCGTGTCATAAATTTTCGCCCCCTATTCTGACATGTATTAGCATTCGGCTAACAGCCACAGCTTGCCAGCCATTTAGGTAATGTTTCTATTTGAGTGCTTTGGAAAGAGTGATAAAGTGTGTTTGGCGCTCCTTTAACAATTCTGGTTCAAGTACGCAATCAGTAGAAACTGTGATTATGCAAATATTCAAATGCTATTGGTGTCAAAATCAGAGAAATTAGAAAATAACAAATAGCCTACTTCCAAGCTGTGTTTCCAATTATATCTTTTTATTGTTTTTTGTTCAGCTAAAAAAGAAACCTCTCTGTAAGTTTCACAGCGAGAATGGCAGATGTGTGGGATTTACAAATGTTTAGGCTTGATGCTGTGCTAATTACTGAGATCATTACACACCAGTGACAGTGACCGATGATTTTTAACATTTTTTTTTCTCTTATGTTTACTTCCATTCTTTAAATTATTCTGTATTCTATCTGGTAACTTGTCTGCTTCTGGTTAATAATTGCAGGTTACATTAAGTACAAGCCACAGTTGGCAGTTTTTAGCTGTTAATATTTTATAAGCGGTGGTGCACTGTATCATTCAAAGCGCTCTGCTCAGCCTCCATGGATGAAGACCAAAGCTTTTTTAATGTCAGGGGATGATGCTGCTTAGATTGATCTGATAGTACATCTTGTTTCAGAGTTCAATTTTCTCCTTTTTTTTCTTTCTTCTTTTCATTTCTTTGAAAAAACCCTCACCCCCATTCCCATCACACTCTTTTCTTATCACTATATGTGAATGCTTTTAATAGTTGTCAGAGAAAGAGCTTGTGTTAACAGTACATGTGTAATCTAATCACACAATGTGTAATTTTACACATGTAATCCTGTACAAATTTAAATCCTGAAAATACAGTTATAACTGAATATACACTCTGGGTTGGTTTTATCCATTTTAGTTCAAATATGGACAAGCCCTGCCGTTGGGTTACATTTTTAAATTGCATTTTTAATCCAACGTTTGGTTTACGTTAGATTTACATCTAAACAGATTGCGCATTTATAAATTCAAACATATATTTTTAAATTCATTACAAATATATAATAATGAATAAATAAGATTTATATTGATATATTCAAATTTACTTAGACTGAACGTGTGTGCGTGTGTGACAGACAGATACATAGCCTTTGGGACTGGTGAGATTTTTAATGTTTTTAAAAGAAGTCTCTGTGCTCACAAGGTCTGCATTTATTTGATTAAAAATACAAAGAAATAACAGTAATACTGATAAATATTATGACAACTTAAAATAACTGTTTTTGCATTTGAATATATTTAAGAATATAATTTATTCTTGTGATACAAAGCTGAATTTTTAGTGTCATTACTCCAGTCTTTAGTGTCGCATGATGCTTCAGAAATAATTCTAATATGCTGATGTGATGCTCAAAAAAAAAAAAAAATTGAAAAAAAAAAAGTGGGACCTATCATACAAAGATTAGATACACATGATATAATCTCTTTTTCTACTCATATAATGTGATAAAATCATGCTAATTAGGCTGAATTCAGGGACACCTTTTGCCATTGAGATGACTGAAGATATCCTGAATTAACATCTGAGGAATAATATGATAAAAAAAAAAATCCACAACGTATATGTGACTTAAATCATCAACAAAGGAATTTTGTGTTTTAGTGATTTAAAATAACCATGCACACATAAGCTCAAAGTGTGCACTCACTGATGCCACACACAGATTAGGTTGCCATGCAGAAGTGCTAGAGAAAGGGCAGCAGAAGCAGAATAGAGATGGTTTAATTACAGCTGATGTGAAGGGAACAGCTGAGGAAGCTCCTCTCAGCTCATATGTGGCCGAGGGAGACAGGCATCTGCCAGCGCGGCCTCTTTTACGACCACCACCGAGTATGAGTATGTGTGCTAGAGAAAGGGAGAAAGTAGCTGACAGGTCAAATCTTCAGCTGTGCTCGTGTATGTGTGTGTGGGCATGAGAGAGAGCGATTGAGGGACAAGAGAAGAGAGGTCTCTGCAACCCTGACCCTGGTTTCAGCACAACAGGAAAGGCTCTAATCTGGCTCACCTGCTTCCCAGAGTCTTTAGTTGTGGTCAGGGGCAGGCGAGCTGAGGTGTGAGGTGTGGAATACCCTACACCAGCGCTTGCAAAAACACACATTAGTCCTGGCATGCCATGTTCACTAGCTTTTAAGCCTTCACTATGCAAACAGCTCACACCGAGAAGCTTAAGCGGACACAAGTTTTACCCTTCTCTATACACTTATATATATATATATATATATATATATATATATATATATATATATATACATACATATACAGTATATGCACTTACATAAAAACAAAAACGAGAATCTAGGAGAAATCATGTGTGACGCCATCAGTTGACTTTATTTACATATTTAACAGTTATGACAACATAACACTTCTACAGCATTTGTAATTCTAGGTCAATATTATAATAGTAAAATCTACTATTAACTAAGCTAAGCTAAAAAAAAATCATACTTTAATTCAGTATATGGAGACATTTATGTAAAAGTAAAAGTAGAGCCATTTATGATGTTACACAATATTTCGAAATAAATGCTGTTGCTTTGAACATAATGTGACACTGAATTAATGATGCCGAAAAAGCAGCTTTGTCATCGCATGAATAAATTACATTTTAAAGTAGAAAAAGCTATTTTAAATTGTAGGCTAATTACCGTTTTCATTGTAATTTTTAGATGAAACAAGAAGCAATAATACACTTTTTACAACTAAGGTTTGTAACATTAGCTAACTACTTTAGTTAACAAGAACTAAGAATGAACAATACATCTACAGCATTTATCAAGTTAAAATTAATTTAAACATTTACTCATATATTATTTAAATCAAATGTTGTGTTTTTAACATTAGTTAATGCACTGTGAGCTAACATGAACAAACAATTAACAGCTGGATTTTATTAAATAACATTAACAATAATTAATATATGCTGCAAGAAATGTATAGCCCATTGTTAGTTCATGTTAACTAATGTGAACAAATGAGACTTTATTGTAAACTGTTACCGTTATCTTATTGTGTTCACTGTTCCAGTTATAAATGTTTCCAAAAAAACAAATAAAAACAAATGATACAAACAGGTAAAAATGCGGTACAGACGAATAACTCACTTTTCTGTTGCCAATCATAGTGGATGATAATTACTGTATGTGAAGGAAAATGCTGCAGATGAATAAACGAGAAGAGAAATCAATAAATGTTCAATGTGACAATATATTTTGGCGATATGCCCCAGAGTGTGAAGCTCAGGGGAGCCGTGTCATACTGCAGCTATGAGCACTATGCGGATGTGGAATATCTGACTAAACATGTGTGGATATCGATACTTTGGTATCTTTAGTAACGTCCCAGAGCGTACTCACATAACACTTAACCAATCATTAAGCTGACCCCAGTCATGTTTCATTTCTGTACGGCCCCATTGATGCCACGTCAAGACTGAGCTCAATATAAATATACACCAAGAGGTAGTCATTTTACATCTTTGATGACTTGATGGAATGATGTCATTGTCCCTTTATTGGTCACCCTCTCATACGCTAAACCAGTGTGTGCATTGGGTCGCTGTTGAGTAGATTTACATCTCTTCAGCCCTGGCTAAAGGTGTAGTCCAAAAACAGGTTTAGAACAGGAATTCAGGACACAGCAATCTCCCGTGTTCAAGCACTGGGGTTACAGGGCAGCTGAATGTGTGTGTGTGTGTGGGGGGGGGGGGGTGTCAGATGAGCCAGTGCGGCTGTTCTAATAGGATAAGTGGTCTAATACTACCTTGGGAGCTTTGCAAAGAGTCTTAATCTGTTGTGTTTAACACTACAACAAGAATAACCTACCATTGCTCGGGTGGTCATTCTAAACCCCGGAGACTGATAACATCAGTTGATGCTAGAAAAATACAGAAACTAATAAATCTAGCATAACTGCCCCAGCAACTCGAGCTGTGATAGCTATATCCGAGTTATTCATTTTGGAATTGCCATTTAAGAACTCCAGCGGGTCATTTGTACAACTTACTTTTAAACTTTAATACTACTAGAAGCACAAATGGAGGGAGAAAGGAGCTTTGGTCTTTGTCGAGATGAAACCAACACAGAGATCATTTATCTTTTTCGGCGAGCTCTTGTTTCTCCTTTCCAAAGATTGTCTCAAATAATCAATGCCACAAACTCTGTTGTGCTGTTTATATTTAACTGCTAACACACCCTCCAGTTGCCGAGGAAATGTCAAACATCTATCACTCGACTGAACTTGGGGTAGTAATTTGCAGTTAGATTTTTTTTTTTTTTTTAGGTTTAAATAATCAGGGTTCTTAGTCCTGTGGAGAGTAACAGAGATACGGATGTGGCTCTCACACTGAATGGAAAAATAATGTGTAAACTATATTCGCTTGTTTGACTTCATTCATTAAAAATGGCTTCATAAAAACTAAATAAATTCACAAATTAAGGGCATAAAACCTCATAACCACCTGTAGGGTGCTTAGATTAGGCTACAAGTGTTCAGCCACTTCGTCTCTGTTTACTTATGACATTCACTTAAAAATTGTTGAAACAATAATGGCTCTTCTAAAAAAAAAAAATCTAAAATCTAGTTAACCTAGTCAAGAATAGTTAGCAAACACCTAAACCCACCTGTGATATGACACTGGCCTAAAAGTGTAAAAAAAAAAAAAAATGTTACAGACTTCAAAATAAACTAAAAAAATACGTTATAGATGAATAGTGTTAGCCTAGCAAGCTAAGTGTCCAGATGCTTCTTAACTGTGTGAATACTTATTACATTGACCTAAAATGTAGAAAAAAAAATGTTATGGCCTTAGCATCACAAACTTTGGGTATAAATGAATAGTTATGTATAGTCAACAATATCTCAAACCATCTGGTATTAGCTAACATGCTAACAGTGTTTACTTATGTGGCTTCTTGGGAACCTTTAATTAGGCAACTGAAACATAAATGTTATTCATCACACAAAGTAGCCTAGACTTAACACTTTATAGACCATGTCTGCTATTCTCATTTACACTGCACTTCAACAGGGGCAAAAAAGACTGACTGACAGTCAGACAGACAGATGGAGGCAACAGACGTGTGCTCCTGTCTCGAACCAAAGCGGTGCTGAAACCAGAGCCTTCGGCTTCTTCTGCTTCGTCGGCCCGTTACCCATAAACTATAGCCTTTCACATTTCACGTCGCTGCCACTCATTTTCCCCATCGTCGCTTTACACTTAAGCAAGGGGAATCTAATCTTCTGAAATGCAGTGGCTAGAATAATCAAGAAGACATATGCTGAAAATAAAGTGTGTATTTCGGGGAGTGGGAGGGGTGGGCATGTGTTTGGAGTCGGCAGATGCCTGAGGACTTTACAGTCAGCTTGACTTGTTAGGAAAACTGGGTATATGCTTACACTTCCGTTGACATGACTGCGGTATCAGCGCACTGGCTTAAGTGTTGGACACCCTCTGAATGACCCTGTCAGTGTGTGCATGTTTACAGAGATGATCTGACAAACATTTGCCCAGTGCAACCCGACTGGGCGGATGATAGTGCAGTGTGTTTACAGCCACCACCATTCCGATGCCCATACAAATCAAATATAAAATTCAAGGGAGATATTAGATGATACAGACAGGTCTGAAAAGGGAAACTGAAATTAGCTACATGATTATATGACATGTCTGTGTTTACAAATATAGTGAGCAGTTTGTGGTTCTTGCTAAGCTAAGCATAATAACTATTGCATACTTAGCATTAATTATTTGAACAAACACATGAAATCCAAAGTTCTGCTATTTTTTTTTTTGGGGGGGGGGGGGGTCACATTTTAGCTGGAAGACGAGCTGAAGAAAGCAGAAAAACACGAATAATAAAATAATTTGTGTAATGGATTTAGGGTATCAAAGTTATATAAATATATTATAAATCACATACAATAATTATAATAACATAACCATTGCTAAAAGCCAGAAAGCAATTTTTTCATTAAAAACTTTATGCAGTGACCTTTAATTTGGAGCAAGAGAAACTGGGGGAGTGACTTTTGTTGCATCAGAGATGTTTCACTTTGCTCACAGCTGATTGGTCCAATTTCAGTTTGAGATTTCTTATCTAGAAAATGAGTTGTCCTGGAGCAGGTTAGCCATAACTATAATTTTCTGTGGCGATGATCACCACTAAAAGACAAAACCCAGGTGTCTAAAACCCAGGGTTACAGAAACTAAATTAAAACATACCTAGCTCTCCACCTAAACCAGCTTCATGGTATAGGCCAGTTTAATCTTTTTTTAAGGATATCTTTTGCCCCTGCCTGTTTCTTAGAGAAGGTCTCTCTGCATGGAGCTGCGATTTTCACCATCTTCCCTAATTCTATTCAATCTGGGGCACCAACCCCCTTTTCCAGGTCTCACCGGGCTAATAAGATGATGATGCCCCCATAACATCAGGGATTACAGAAGAAGGGCAGTTCTCACCTTTGGAGGCATCACCTCTGCTCTTGTTATGTCTATGAGCAGCAAGTCCTCCCTGACTGCCCAAATGCACAGCATCTGTCTTGCTGAAGTTGGCATGAGTGAGCTTTGTAAAATACAGGAATATATTACATTTTTAAACAAAAATAGAAAAGAGTTGTTCTAAATTGTAATAATGTTGCAATATTACTGTTTTTACTATATTGTTGATGCATCTGTGGTGACCATAAAAGACTTATAAAAGAGCATAGAAGACTAAAATATATACCATCCTCAAACTTTTTTAACGGTAGCATGTGATATTCTTTGTCCAAACTCAGCACCTCAGTTTACATACATTTTGAATTAGGACGTTCTTTTAGGATACCATTAGGTCACTTGATGGAGTTTTTCGATTCCTTGCCACTGTTGCCTTTGGCTTGCTCAGTTGGTGATTTTCAAATGAATTAACCAATCAGTAATACCATTGATCAGCTCTACCAAACGTGGATGTTTTTCCACTAAGAAACGAACATTGTTATTATGTTTTGATTGATAATGTGAAGCTGCTTTGATGCAATCTGTGTTGTGAAAAGCTCTACATAAATGTACTTGACTTGACTAGGCCTGATCACCTAGCAACAACCTAGGCTAGCAGGCACCTAGCGACCATTTTGAACACACTGGCAACTGCATACGCTTAAAGGGATAGTTCACCCAAAAATAAAAATCCTGTTAGTACTTACCCTCATGTTGTTCCAACCCCGTAATACTTTCGTTCATCTTCGGAACACAAATTAAGATATTTTTGTTTAAATCTGAGAGCTGGGTAAAAAAACAGCGCAGCGCTTCGTTACACTATGTGAACTCACTCGAGGCCCACAGAGAAGGAAATTAATAGTTGAATAAAGTTATTTTTGTTTGTTTGCGTAACACAATCTCATTCCAAGTCGTCATATAACTGACGTCTTGGGACGACTTTTGACCATACGTCAACATCCGCCTTTTAGGGTACCCTTAAACGTCGGTTAGTTGACGATCCCGGACTGTCATACAACTGACACTTTACCTTTAACATCAGTTAGGTGACGGGGTAGGTTTAGGTCTGGGGTAGGGTTAGGATCCGATAACGTCGTCTAACCGACGTTTAAGGGTACCCTAAAAAGGCGGATCTTGACGTATGGTCAAAAGACGTCCCAAGACGTCAGTTATATGACGTCTTGGGATGAGACTGCGCTGGTCTGCGCACAAAAAGTGTTCTCGTCAGTTGATGAACTTAAGTTTGAGCCACTGTAGTCACTTGGACTATTTAACGATGTCTTTAATAACTTTTCTGGGCCAGCAAGTTTCAATCCCTTAGAAGCCTATATGAAGGAGTGATCCAACTCTCAGATTTGATCAAAAATATCTTAATTTGTGTTCCGAAGATAACCGAAAGTCTAACGGGGTTGGAACAACATGAGTGTGAGTAATTACTGACAGAATTTTCATTTTTGGGTGAACTATCCCTTTAAATCTTTATTAACAATTAACAACTACATAGCAACACCCAGGCAACCAGCCACAACACCCTAGCATCATTGCGTCAAATTTTGCATGATCAAGCACCATGTGATTATATAATTGTATCTTAATTTTGCTCATTTTACATTAAAATCCTATTTGAATATCTCTTAAAATGTATAATATATGAGGCGAGCAAGTAAACAGCTAAAACACTGCACGCTACTATGGCCAATACACACACCACAGGTACTGTGCACACACACATATTTCTAAATGTCAAAACAAGAAAGTGTGAAGGACAAGATGAAGAAGATTAGTGTCTTTAAGGGCCTGAGGTTATCCTAATGATGCCATACATCAACCTTTGGAAAGGAACATAGAGTCAAAGTTGTCAATGCATGAATGCCACACCATTATCATCTCCCAGTTTTAATCATTGTTCCTGTCATGTAAGTAATCAACACCATAACTTGTACCCAGAGAGATCATTCACAGTTACTTGAGAGTGATACGTACTCTTGCGCAAAGACCCTCATCTGGCTTTGTAGTGCGTGTGTGCCTTTTCAGTAGCACTGCTTTAAATGTTGTTGTGACAATGCTAAATGGCGCTTTTTATGAATGTGCTAAAACAACTTCCCCCAGTGTGGGCTGTGGCACCAAAGGCAATGATGGGTGAGAACTAACACTCCAGGACCACAAACAGTGTCAGAGGTCCTGTGATTTCCTGTGATCACCTCCCATCTGCCCCCGCTTGTTCCTTAGAGAAGGTCTCTCTGCATGGAGCTGCGATTTTCACCATCTCCCCTAATTCTATTCAATCTGGGGCACCAACCCCCTTTTCCAGGTCTCAGCGGGCTAATAAGGTGATGATGCCCCCAGAACATCATGAAAAAGGGCAGTTCTCACCTTTGGAGGCATCACCTCTGCTCTTGTTATGTCTATGAGCAGCCAGTCCTCCCTGACTGCTTGCCCCAATGCACAGCAATGCATCTGTCTTGCTGAAGTTGGCATGGGTGAGCTATGTAAAATAGTGGAATATATTATATTTTTAAACATATACAAATAGAAAAGAGTTGTTTTAAATTCTAATAATGTTGCACAATATTACCATTTTTATTGTATTGTTGATGCATCTGTGGTGAGCATAAAAGACTTATAAAAGAGCACCGAAGACGGTAGCATATATTCTTTGTGGAAACTCAGCACCTCAGTTTACATACATTTTATGTGATTGTGAGATGACAGGAAAAGTAAATATTTAAAATGCAAACCATTTTAAAAACACAACAGCACAAAATAGCAAATATTACAAAAAATAACTTGTGATCGTTAACACAAATCATTTTATTTTAAGTATTTTATTTTTAATTGACTGTATTTAATCGAAATAATAATGGCAGTTATTTAACAATTATCAGCAATAACATGCATATAACTCAATATAGGATTGTTCCACCACTGCAGAGCCATGAAAAGTTCTGAAAAGTCATTTGTGCATTTTTTTTTTTTTTTGTACATGGCTTCGGATAAAACCATCTGCTAAATGACTGAGTGCCTGTTTACATGTAGACGAGGGAGACACATTCCCGTTTACTACTAGTGGTTCTTCTGTCGTGATTTCTTCGAGGAGAGGGTCAATGGGGGGGGGGGGTAAATATAAGGTATTTTTTAAGATTTTTCGACCTAATGTTCGAAATAAGTTCACGCAATTTACACATCAAAGTGCCAACAGAAAAACATAAGGAGAGCAGCAGCTTTTGTTTTTTGGCCTGACAGCCGCAAGACCCCTTGAACGCTCCGAGTGTGTGTTAGCGATCAGGAATGGTGATAGAACATTGTGCTTGGTACGTTTTTTGTCTTGAATCTTCAGTCGACAAAGTTTAAATCCTGTCTGGCTAGTGCGCTTCCCATAATGTTTATGCATTAGGTCAGTAGGAGTATGTGGTCTTTTGCGGCTTTTCAAACACATACGAACAAAAGAGCATATGCACTACGAAGGCAATCCGGTCGAATGCAGTTTTCGACTTTCCGAAAACCAGTCAGTATCTGGTGTGACCACCATTTGCCTCACGCAGTGCAACACATCTCCTTCGCATAGTTGATCATATTGTTGAATGTGGCCTGTGGAATATTGGTCAACTCCTCTTAAATGGCTGTGTGAAGTTGCTGGATTTTGGCAGGACCTTGAACATGCTGTCCTATACGCCGATCCAGAGCATCCCATGCTCAACATGCTCAATGTCCTGTGAGTATGCTGGCCATGCAAGAACTGGGATGTGTTCAGCTTCCAGGAATTGTGCACAGATCCTTGCAACATGGGGTCGTGCATTATCATGCTGCAACATGAGGTGATGGTCGTGGATGAGTGGTACACCAATGGACCTCAGGATCTCATCACGGTATTAAAAATGCCATCAATAAAATGCACCTGTGTTCGTTGTCCATAATATACGCCTGCCCATTCCATAACCCCACCACCACCATGGGCCATTTGACCCACAACGTTGATGTGGTGAGCAGGACGACAGAGGGACGTGAGAGAACGTTGTGAGGCACCTGTGAAGCACACCGGTCTCACGGAAGAGTGGAAGCATAAAGGGTTAGCAACGGAGTGGCTGATTGAGAGAGAAACAGGCCTGCTTTTTTTTGTATTTTATATTTTATTTTTAAGTAAGGCAGCAGTCGTCGGTGAGGGACTGCTGGCCGGTAGTTATGTTTTATTTGGGTAGCTTGTTTGTTTATTTTATTTAAATAAAGTTTTATTTTGATTGATATCCGGTTCCTGCCTCCTTCTTCCTTGAACCTTGCTACAGTTGACATCAGCAACACCCACACAACGCCATACACGCTTGTCTGCCATCTGCCCTGTACAGTGAAAACCGAGAATCATCCGTGAAGTGCCAAACGCCATCGAATGTGACCATTTGCCCACTCAAATCGCTTAAAATGACAAACTGCAGTCAGTTCGAGAGCCTGATGAGGACGACGAGCATGCAGATGAGCTTCCCTGAGACAGTTTCTGACAGATTTTGCAGAAATTGTTTGGTTATGCAAACCGATTGTTGCAGCAGCTGTCTGGGAGGCTGGTCTCGGATGATCTTGGAGGTGAAGATGATGGATGTGGAGGTCCTGGGCTGTGGTTGTGAGGCCGGTTGGATGTACTGCCAAATTCTCTGAAACGCCTTTGGAGACGGCTTATGGTAGAGATATGAACACTCAATCCACGGGCAACAGTTGTGGTGGACATTCCTACAGTCAGCATGCCAATTGCAGGCTCCCTCAAAACTTGTGACATCTGTGGCATTGTGCTGTGTGATAAAACTGCATTTTTAGCGTTTCATTGTGGCCAGCCTAAGGCACACCTGTGCAACAATCATGCCGTCTAATAAGCATCTTGACTTGCCACACCTTTGAGGTGGATGGATTTTCTCAGCAAAGGAGAAGTGCTCACTAACACAGATGTAGACAGATTTGTGAACAATATTAGAGAGAAATAGGCCTTTTGTGTACATAGAAAAAAAGTCTTAGATCTTTGAGTTCAGCTCATGAAAAATCAGAGCAAAAACAAAAGTGTTGTTATAATTTTGTTTAGTGTACTGTATGTCCATGTTCTTGTAACAGCATTGTCTAATGGTGCTTCTCCACTGCATGTTATAGTACGGTACGGCTCGCTTTAAATGGTACCACCTCTGTTGAGGTTCCAAGTGTACCGTACCGATACTAAAATGTGTCGTGAACACACTGCCAATCACTGATTGGTCAGAATCAGACAGAATTGCCACTACCAGCATCATTGTTCAGTATTTGCGAGTCGTCAAACTCGCTATATTTAAATAGCCAGTAACAGCCACCGCTGTAGCACCAGTTTTAAAACTACTTGTTTGACTTGCTTGAAGAAAAAAGAAAGAAAGAAAACTTCCAAAAAAGTAATGGATGAATCGTGGTCAGTGGACGAATTGCAGACATCCCTCTCGTTTATGCCGAGGAACGGATAAACTTTAACGGTCAGGCTATAATCCCACCCACATTGAAGCGGTACTAACTACAGTAGAAAAGCAAACCGAGGTAAAGCGAACCGAGCCGTGCTGAGCAGATTCATAACGTGCAGTGGAAAAGCAAAGCGAGCCGAACTGTGCCGCGCCGAACCATACTGAGCCGTACCAAAAGTGGAAAAGAGCCATAAGGTCCCATTGGGGATCTCCATGTTATTTTTGTATGTCATAGATCCCATTTATACATGGTATTAACATCAGCCTTTTGAATTTGATCACAAGTTGTCAGCCAAGACACATTACTGGTATTAAAGGACAACTCCGGCGCAAAATGAACCTTTGGTCTAATTACACATTGTTACCCAGTCAACCGTTATCTGAGATTTGTTTTCATGATTGCCGAATTTAAATAGTTTTATATCTAAAAACCGTTTAGCCTATAACGCTAGTATATAGGGCATAGAGTAATGACAAATAAAAATTGCTTGTTATTACCACAAATAGCCCCACACTAACACTGTAGCATAATAAGGGTCCCTACATTCAAACCGAAGCATTGAGAACTTTGTCAGTGTCCATACAGTTTAATAAGAAAATATTTTATGCATACAGTCAACTTCGCGAATACAGGAAGAAACCATCTTTGAAAAATAGTCTCTACCAGTCGATCTACGAACGCCGATCCAAGTGCGCTGAACTGTGCAGAATCTCATATGGTCCGTTGTTTCTGGATGAAACACAAACCATTTTCTTCTCTTCAATATGTACATAGCCTACTGTTCGTGCAGTATCACCAGCGCACTTGGATCGGCGTTCGTAGATCGACTGGTAGAGACTAATTTTCAAAGATGGCTTCTTCCTGTTTTCGCGAAGTTGACTGTGTGTATAAAATATCCAACGCATTCTCACCCCAAGGCGTCACCTTTGACCATGCTTCAATATTTGACGTTTTAGGCGCCCTTTAGCGTCACTTACATGACGCGATCCTACGGCGTCATCTAACTGACGCTAAAGGAAAGCGTCAGTTAGAGGACGCGGTTAGGTTTAGGTGTGGGGGTAGGGTACACACGATCCTAGGGCGTCATCTAACTGACGCTAAAGGGCGCCTAAAGCGTCAGATATTGAAGCATGTCCAAATGCTTCGCAAGGCGTCAGTTAAGTGACGCCTTGGGGGTGAGAATGGGCTGAAATATCTGAATTAAACTATGGACACTGACAAAGTTCTCAATGCTTCGGTTTGAATGTAGGGACCCTTATTATGCTACAGCGTTAGTGTGGGGCTATTTTGAGCCTTGTTAGTGGTAATAACAAGCGATTTTTATTTGTCATTACTCTATGCCCTATATACTAGCGTTATACTAGCATTATGGGCTAAACTGTTTTTAGAGATAAAACTATTTACATTCGGCAATCATGAAAACAAATCTTACATAACGGTTGACTAGGTAACAATGTGTAATTAGACCAAAGGTTCATTTTGCGCCGGAGTTGTCCTTTAATATTCTGTGTCACTACATACTGAAAATATTCTGTGATGTCTGTCTGCATAATTAGTTGAATGGTTGATTGACAGATGGCCCTTCAATGCACAAGAAAGTATCAGATCGTATTAGCTATTACACTACAAATCCACAGCACTCTTTCGACATCATGTGGTTTGAGACACTGGATCACAAACATGTTGGACGTGTTGGGTGCTTGTTAATACCTGGTTTAACCAGGCCATATACAAGCCCAGCACATCTCAAAGTCATATTTAGTCAGTTTAGAATGTCAGATGACCTCTGCCCAAAGAACATGCAGTTCTCAAACCCAATAACTCATCACATCTCGGCTCGCATTAAAATATAACATAACTGGACATGGACACTGAGTTATAGGCACAGCTGTTGGGAGACAAGGCGGAGAAAAACATGCAGCATTTCTAACAATAACGCCACTATCTTAATATGACTGAGAAGACATTGACACCTAATGGATGCGGTTTCAGGTGGGGTGAGGAGTTGGACGGGATGAGGTATAGGGTATGCCTGTGCTGTTTGGGTAACATGGGTGATAGACAGAGTCAGGTTACACACTGTTAGCATTCCGAAAGACACGTCAAACTCAGTGGAGTAGCAGCTCAAGCCTCCTCCTGTGAATCTATAGACCATTTCACAAACACTTCCTGTTTCAGTTTGTAACTGTTTTCTTTATTTCACGTGTAAAGAAAACATCTTAAAGATGTTTGTTTAACTTTTTAATTCAGTTTTAAATGTACTGTTGGTTGTATTTTATCCCAGCTTATATGTAGTGTTAAAAAAACTGAAACAGGAAGTGCTTCTGGACCAGTGTTGTTTGCATCTTGTGAAATGGTCTATACACGTTCCACTGAAGTCAAGAATGGAGGGAAAAGACACGCAAGTGTTTTTCCTGGGAGCTTGTACTAGCTCTTGGAAATGTGTCACTGAATCATTTACATTCCTTGCATTCAGCAGGCTCCTCGATCTGTAAGTCCAGAGACAGTCCAAGATCCTCAAAAGGACAAATGACTAGATCACATATACACGCACGCCACAGTATTAATGTTTTTGTGTAGTTAAGCTGAAGTCTCTACCGTTCAGACCAAGTTTACATGACACAAAGCATAATCAAATGTTTAAATGATTAATTAAATGAAACAAGAACCTCCTTTGTCTTTCAATTGAGCATGTGCACAATGCCGATGCCAAATGTGGTCAGATTAACTTGCAAACAAGCTGGACAAAGCAGAGCAATGTTGCTTTATTTAAAGAGCACACTTCAGCGAAGTGATCTCTTTGCTAATCACGTTAGTTCATGCAGGTGTGCTTGTGCTCTTGCTAACTAACAACAATAAAAGATTTTAGTTATTTAACCGTTAAATGCATACCCTGGGTCTTTAGTGAGAAGGGATGTCATTCACTACCCTCGACCTTCTTATATTCATCAAATAATTTATTATAAACAATACAACAAGAAAATAAAAAAAATATACAAGAATATAACTTGTGTTATAACATTCAGTTTTGTTTTCCCATTCATTCATTTTTTTTATTTTTATTTTTGTGAAAAATTGTATAGTATTTCTGATGATCCGAGGTGTGTAACGGTGCAAGTATACTTTTTCTGCACAATAATAATATAATCTTTGATGACTGAATAAGTGCAATACACCATTATACCACAAGGTGGCAATTTCTGATACACAATAATGAAGTGACGTTTCACTCATAGTTACCGCAGGCAGAAAACAAAAGAATAGGAAGCATCATCAGCAAAACTTGAAATGGCTCAGGGATTTACTGCAGAGCAAGTATACTGAATGCTAGATCTGGTGAAGAAGCTCTCAGAGATCAAATATTGATTTTGAAAATGGTGAAAATGATAGTTGAGAATATGTTTGACATGACAAATATGAGTCAGATACTGAATGTACTGGGAAATGAGCTGTGACGAAGACAGTGATGATGTTATAAAACATCAGTTTTAATGTTAAAATGGTTTTAATTTTCCAAGCTCCAAAACGGTACACAAAAATATGCTTTATTTTATTTTTTCTGTGATTGTTACTCTAATATCAGTAGAGTTTTGTATTATCTCGACAATATCCATCAGTGCTAGAGTCGCTAAATACCTGAATATGTAATAATGATTGGCAAAATATTCATGCATTTAAGGGTTAAATAATCAAATAATCTAATTTAATTACTTTTCACTTACACAAAGCATTTAAGTGAAATTATAGTTTAATTTAACATTATTTGAACTCAAATGGAATAAGTTCACAGTACTCATAAATAGTTAGCTATATTCTGAAGTTTTTTAAGGGTTTTGATTATTTGCCTGATTTTAAATTTTATTCCAAATAAATGGTGAAAATGTATTATTTTTTTCTGGGGTTTATTTATGGGATGATAAAAAGAGATATCCAAAATCCCCTCAGTAAAAACCATTGACTCTAATATGTCAAAAAAAAAAAACAAATTTTGAACTTGGCTTTATCCAATGTTAAGATTTGTGTTCTGGAAATATATTCCAATTAGTGCATACTTAATTATAATGCCAAATTTTCATATTTAAACATAACATTTATGAAAACTTGTAATACAAAATTTGCAATGTTTGCAATTCTCAATGCAATCCATAAACTGGGGAAGTGTAGTAGCTAATAACAATTAGTCACTTAAATGGGATAGTTCACCCACAAATTTAAATTCTGTCATTAATTACTCACCCTCGTGTCATTCCAAACCTGTAAGTGTGAACCTGTACTTTTGTTAATCTTCGGAAAACAAATGAAGATTTATTTTTTTATTTTTTTTTTTTTTTGATAAAATCTGAGAGCTTTCTGTTCCTCCATAGACAGCTACACAACAGACACACTGAAGCTTCAAAAAGTTAGTAAAACTAATCCATAGGAATTGAGAAGTTTAGTCCACAATTTCCTGAAGAGACTCAATCACTTTATATGATGAATAGACTGAATTTAGGCTTTTATTCACAAATAAACATTAATTAACTCTCATATCAGTTGAGGTAAACGGAAGCTCAAGCATGTTCGCTTAACGTGAAGGAACCAATGAAGTTCATTCCTTTGTGTTACGCAGCACGTTTAAGCTCCAGCAAGAACCAACGAGTTTAATTCTCGCGACATGCAGCACATTTGAGCTTTAGCAAGAAACAATGAGGTTCATTCTTATGTTACGCAGCACGTTTGAGCTTTCGTTATGGCACGTTCAGGTGAGCTTCTGTTTATATTCACTGATCAATGTTTATATGTGAATAAAAGCCTAAATTTAATCTGTTCATCAGTTAAAGTGATCTAAAAATAGTAGTCCTGCCCTAAACTTACACCATTGGTTAAACCAATGTTGGGACCCTCAAAAAAAACACTGTAATATTACGCGCCACAGTATTACACTATTCAAGGAAATCAAAATGACAAATCCCCTTTAAATATATCAAAATGTAGCTGTTGTTACAGTGCAGATGGGGCCAAGAAAAGGACAAGGTCATGTAGATATAATACCAGTTGTAGCATTTTTTTTATTATTTATTTATTTATTTTAATAAGGAGGTAATCCAAACTAGAAAACAGTCCAAGCGAGAAAAACAACGTAACAGCTTCACACTAAAACAAAGAAAATATCGGACCAAGAACGCAATGTTGTTATTACCGTAATGACTCTGAACTCGGAAAAGCCTTAGCGAACTTGTAATTACAATGAGTAAACTCATAATTTTCTGAGAGCTATGACTTGTACCATCTGACCACTGCAGATTTAAGGTGTGTTCAGCTTGAAGTGGCGCTGTGCAAACCCGATCGGTGTATGACATCAAAGTGCAGCAAGAGCGATTCTAAAGCATACAGAGCTTTATTTACAGTAATATGACTTGGTGTGAACACAGCATAAAGCGAAGGCTCGAATACATAAGAAATAACGAGGAAGGGCAGGTGAACATAATTGGAAACCAAGGTTACAAATGAGTGGTGGGAAACATGGAGAACAAAGGAAACAGATTCAAAAACTCAGGAAACAAGGTAAAGCAAAGTCCCTGAGTACAAAGATAGACCTAGCAGCTGTTTCCCAAAACTAAATGATGAAGTAATAAGGAATCCAATGTATTATTTAAACACAAAGACTGTACTTGGACACAATTTAGAACTTATTAGGTCAACTATTTATTCCAGTGAAGTTTGGATTTTCTCTCAAATACAGAAAGGTAATGCCAAGACACCCCTCATTGCTACTTCTACAGCTATGAGATAATGGATTTAGGAACCAGTAAGTAAAATGTAATGAAAATATATATCTGCTCTCAGTAATGACTCCGTAGTCTCCACTGCTCTATTAGGACTCATTTGTGAGTAAGAGTGATGGGGTGGCCGGTTGAAGTTGCCAGCCTGTTAAGTCACTGTAAAATTGTTGCATCAGCGCCTCGTGTCCGTCTTTACACTCTCAAACCCATTGGTAGTGCTATGAAACAGATAGCTTCAGTTTCGAGAGTTGTGCTATGTCTTGGACTATATCTTTTATCTATATCAAAAAAAAAATGGTACAAACAAATACATGTAAAATCTGATTATATTTATTGGTAAAAAAAATCCAATTTAATATGCTGTGTGTCTACCAACACAGCTGTCTTAAAATGACTCCATGAGGGGTGAACCCATCAGATGGACAAAATTGGATGAAATATTGCAGGGTGAATGCAGCATGGGGGATTGTATTTAATTACAGTGTGTTATCTGCATACTGATGACCTGAGGAATGGCCTGAGCGGTTTTCACACACTAGTCTGCACTAATACTGTGTTACACTAATTATAGCTGTGAATATGATTATTCATCTAAAATATGTGCTTTCAAAGCCACATAATTGTTAGAGGAGGGGAAAATGTACATATTTCATTAATGAAGCGATGGAAAGTTTTCATCTTTTTACATTACTCTAACAACCGTCACAAACTTCAGCGTGTTGAACTGCAAATGAACAGTGAAACAGTTTTTCTTTTTTCAGTATTTTCATCCAGACTTTTAACCACAATATTTGTTGCTGGAAAGAAGACAGAAATGATTTATAAAAAGAGGAAAAGTCCTCGAGAAATAATGAAGCCTATTAGTAATGAATCTCATCTTTTGGTGTCAGTGCCAATAAGTAATAATCTTATGGTAATATATTCTGACAAAATCATCTGATTCAAGCTTTCTGTTGAGTTGTTTTAATCTGCAATCTATTCCTTAAGATCAGACATGGAACACTTTCATTAAAATTCTGTTGAAAACACAAGTAAAGTATTGTTCTTGGACTTCATTGCTAAGCCAAAAGACAAAGACCTGACTATTTTAAATCAAGTCATTTATAGGTCATCATTATTTTGAAAAGTTTTAGGTTATTTAGTTTGTTGTGGCGAGAATTGTTTTACTGGTTTATTGATGTAACTTTATGGAAGAAAGCGTCACATTTGATATGGTGGCTAGAAGGCATGTGAAGTCCTGCCTTTCAGTTAAGAAACCATTTATTTTGTTTTACTAAGCATCATCTAGATTAGCCATGTTAACTAAATTTGACTATGGATAATCCGTCTTTGTTTGAGGACAAATTCAGGTTTGGATTGATTAATGTACTTAGTATGAGTTGGTTACCAAGGCAACAATGTAAACCTAAATGTATAGATAATTCTACTGTAAGGTGCAATCCTGAATCAAATGGCAACAATGAACTCTAATAAACATTTACTCAATGTCTCTCCTCAAACTCTCTTCCAGCATGGAGAGGGAAACTCTGGAAGCAATGAGGGTTGACACAAAGACATCACAAGGAACAGAGGGAGGTTGTCCTGGGTTAAAACAATGGTGAAACCCACCTTAACAAACATGTGCCGTACCACAAACCGGCCTCCTCCTCTCGAACAGTGTGCTTGCGAGCCCACTCGACAAATGACTGCCTCATAGGCCCTTTTGTTTTGCTAACTGGTAACTGTGGATGTGGAAAAAAGGAAAACTTGAGTAAACAAGCAGTGCTTACCATCTCAATAGGGCTGCATGGGTGTTCTTCATCACAACAGTCTGGGCCACAAGGCAAACTATGAGAATAGCATGGCCTGAACTCAACAGCAAACAGGCTTCAATTGTGTCCCTAAAACAGCCCACTGCATTTTGATTTCTGCTCTTTGTTTACGCACAGCAATGAAAAGGAATTGTCTTTGAGAATTTAAATCCATTTACAGCCAATGCTTGAGGGTTTGGTTGCAATATTTCACAGTTTTCAAAGCTTTGCTTTGTTGTTATGTGAATTATTGTGAAATACAGTGGGCCCACGTATTTTCACACTTGAATCAAACTTTAAAAAATAAAAAAGCATAATTTTCACTGGAATAGAAAATAATCAAACCATGTGGCATTAATTGTACAAAAACACACACAAAGCAAGAAATACACTTTAAGCTAAAATCCTTTCATAACAAGTGGCTTTTTAAAATGTATACATTTTAAGCTTGGACGGGTAGTCTACCCAAACATGACAAATCATTCAAAATGTATTCATAATGACTTATTCATTATAAACCTGAATAAATTTCTTTGATAAACATTGCACTGAAACTTCCATAGAATGTGTGCCCACACATACATACTTTTTCATCGTTTCTTTGTAAATATTTTCATGTTTTATGGGGACTTTCCGCAAGTTCCTACAATAAAACTGTATATTCTATATTTGAAGAGTTCAGATGCAAAAGCCTCTTGTTATAGAATGGCCATTTTTATCAAGCTTGTGTATTTAAGTTCAGTAATTTCACTTAAATGACAATTAATAGGTAATCTTCATTGCCATTTAAGTGAAATTACTGAACTTAAATATGCAAGCTTGACAAAAATGATAATTTTAGAAGAAAATTTCAAATGGCACTTAGAGGCTTTTGGATCTGAACTCTTCATTTTATCCCCTAACCCTAAACCTACCAATCACAGAAAACTTTTTGCATTTTTAAATTTTCAAAAAACGTCAATAAGTATGATTTATAAGATCTTTTCTCTCATGGGGAACAAAAAAAAAATGTCCCCACAAGTACAAGGATTGGATATCGTCCTCTTTTTGTCCCTTGGGTATTTTGACACACACACACGGACATTTTTCAAGATGCATACAGGTTTGATGGTGAGTAATTGATGATTTTTCAGTGAGCATAAGCAAAGCAGTTAAAAAAATGTGACCGTTTCATCACAAACATTAGGCGTAAACATTAGCCAAGCTCATCAGCAAGTAACTTCACCTCTGAAAGGTTGTGAAAATGTATCCATGCCCTTCCCATTCAGTTCCTGCAATATATGATGGCACACTGGCCATTGTCTTGTCAGGCTGAGAACATTCTTTCTTTTATTAGTGTCTAGTTTTGTAACACTGCCAAATAACACTTGATTGCTCTTTAATTAAATATTAATGGCCATCATTACATCTTCATTTATAATTAATGGCCGTTAACGACTGATATTGCACATTAATGTAATTAAACATTAGTAAAGCAGTAATGTAATTTCGCTTTCTCTAACGACTGGACTGGATGGCTTTATACAGCAGAAGTGGCCAAAATAGTGGCTGCAGTGAGATGACTGAGGCTGGTATTAAAACCGCACTGGCTTCACAAAGGTCTGCGGGACATTAAGACCTGATGTAGCTGCTTATTAAAATCAGTGTGCAGTTAGATTGTACCAATAATGTAAATGAATTGTGTTCACAATGCATGAACATTGCATGTTTTCATGCGTCCAGACAAGTGATTCACAAAGCAGTTAAATGCAGTCCAACCTGCCCCTTCACCCCCAGATGTGTAGTTGATACTGTTTCGCACAGAGATGCTTTTGTGTGCTATAGTGTGGGACCAGGACACTGAACCCTGAGGCATCAGAAGAGAACTGGCATCAATAACTCTCTTTTTTTTCCACCCTGAGGTGGCATCAACTTTAACCCTACATCTGAGGGTGTCAATCTAGCGTTAATTCAACTGACTAAATTGTGGTTGTGCTGGTCAGCTCATTCCTTTCCTGTAGCTTTACCCTTTCGGGAATGATTAAAAGTACTGCTCATGGTTACATTTTGAACAGACTCAAAGAGATGTATAAGCACGATGTGATATATTCTAAGTATTCCATAATCATAGCACTATTATATTCAAAGGCTTTTGGTTTACCCTGAGAGATCAAAGCTGAGAAAGAAGAAAACAGGAAAGCAATGAGCAAATATTTTCCGCAAGGTAATAAAAATGAAGTTTGCGCAAGAGCATTGGTAAGCACAGCACAGGCCCCGGCCATTAAAACCCAATCACTTCTCTCTAGCACTGTGAAAACAAATATACACGGTGAGCCTACAGGGCTTCTATCCTCTGATGGCACTACGACTTTCCCTAATTAAAAGATTCTAAAGCACACCAGGACACAAACAAAGGATGCTTTTTAAAAAAATCTCTCATCACGTTGTATCAACTGTTTGTGGGAAAAGGGGGGTGGATGGAGAAGGATTTCAAACGTGCTCTTTGATTGAGAAAGGATGAAGTGAGAAACGGTAAATCAAGACTACACAACTGACATTTTTGGGTGAATTTTTAACCAGAAAATTTGACTCTTAACATCATAACCAACGTTTAAGGGTACCCTAAAAAGGCGGATGTTGACGTATGGTCACAAGACGTCCCAAGACGTCAGTTATATGATGTCTTGGGATGAGACTGTGTTAGAAGAATATGTATAATATGTATTAACTCCCTAACATTCCACAACAAAACAAAAAGGTAACATGAACATGTAAAAATTAAAATAATTTTATAAAAATGGCAAAGCAAGCGCCATTGTCCATTTGAGAGCATTTTCTAATTCATATACAGCCATTCATTCAGGAACAAAACTTAGAAAACTCGAAGAATATGGTGCACAAGTAAAATTGTATAGTACTTTTTTTAATATACTTTTTTAATTTTATAGAAAATTTCATAACTTTTATTGTTATGTTTATGCTGACATTAATAATCAGCTTTACTGTGAAACAAAGCAGCTCAGACATTTCGGATGGGGAAACAAATATTTTTGTGTTTAACAGAAGATTGCAAAGTTTTTGAATGTCGTATTGGTGGTGAAGGATAAAAGCACCAGTTGAGTCCAAAAATACCTTTATTCAGACTTTGGCTGATGGTTGGTAAATCTGTGAATCTACTGCCACAATTCTTCAGATGTCCATTTTTTGTGTGAATTTGCAGTTTGTCCAGAGGCCACATGACTCCCAATGAGAGATAAAAGATTCCTCATGTCTTTAAGAGGACAATTCACTTGGCTTCAACTGAATAAGACACATGCCTCAAAGAGATAAAAATCAGTTAACTGAGAATGAATCAGTTGAGATGAAGAGGAAATGTTTTTTGTACAGGCCAGACAGACACTCGCCAGTCTTTCATTGCAACTTTGGCCTTCTTAGTGTTGGGATAGAGATTTAAACTGTTTCTTGTTCATATTAAACATATTCCAAAAGTTTGATCTTCATAAGTGTTATAAGCAATCCAACCTTTTTGCAATCTTGTCAACAGACTTGTTTCCCCAAACATGATAATTAGTTTAGGTATAATACCCACCTGTTTTGAAACAACTTTACGTTAGATCTGTGTGCTCTCTGATTACATTAATCCTTCAACAAAAGTCCTTCTGTAAAGACTACCTTGTGTACCACCACAGCTGCATCACTATGACACATATACTGACCCATTTCATCTCTCTTTCAAAAGAACATTGTTTCTATAAGTGCTTTTTTTTATCCACAGACTGAAATGATTGGGTTTGAGTATTAATAAATTGAAATCACACTTTCAGTGTGACCAGTAATAAAATCAATTAACAATATGTTACTTTCAAAAGATTTCTTTTTAAAACTCAAAACGATAGTCCATGTTTTGCATACAGTAAATATTTGCATGACAATGGCTAACACATTTTTTTTATAGAGCTGACCTAAAGTCGTTAAAATGATGTGATCACACACAGCACCCACACAACACTTAAAAATATCTAAACCTTAACACTTAAGCGGTGCAACGCGACAACAAAAGAATATAACCCATTATAATCAATGATGCTGTCTACACTGGATGTGGCATGGCAAGACACAACATGACAAATGCCCAACAGTAAACTTTTGCCCCATTTTTACATTCTTCAAGCGCTATTGCTATTTCTGATACGAGGGACGAACGTTTGCAATGGTGTTTTGTCGAGTTGAGTGTAGACAGCCTCAAATTGTTGTGGCTCAATGGCATCTAAAACACTCACTGACAATTAAAAAAACAATTAAAAAAGGTGCCTCTCACTGCAAAAAAAACAACACTATCTCACGACCAATTCGTACGAATTCGACGCATGGTTAAAAAGTGTCTAATTTGTACTAATTCGTACGACCTCACTCGTACTAATTCGTACGATTTGTCTAAACCCACGTGATGGTTAGGTTTATGGTCGGGGTAAGGGGTAGGTCATTCGTACGAATTCATACGAATTGGCCAATTCGTAAAATAGGTACGATTTAGCAAAATCGTATTAATTCATACGAGTGAGGTCGTATGAATTGTTACGAATGAGCCACTTTTTAATCATTCGTCGAATTCGTTCGACTTGGTCGTGAGATCTGGTTGAAAAAAACGCATCCGGTCTGATCCCGATCAGGCCTCACACTGCACATTCCTAATCGCCAGGTTTAACTCCATATTTGCACAGTCAGTGTCACTGACTGGACAGACGCAGCATGTGAACCGTTTACATAAAAGGCATGTTTGACTTGAAGCGGTTCTGCACAGACCGATCGGTTAATGACATCAGTACCGCTAGAGCGATTAGAGAGCAGACGGCTCCGAATGCTTTTGAATCCCCCTCGAGGTACTTTGATGTCATTAACTGATCAGTCTGTGCAGCCCGTTCTCATCAGAGACATCATCTAACTGACGCTTTTGTTCATATGGCAACATCCGACGTTTTACATTTTACCCTTTAACGTTAGTTAGATGACACTATCTAACCCTAACCCTACCCCAAACCTAAACCGCGTCATATAACTGACACTAAAGATAAAGCGTCAGTTAGATGACACCCTAGGATAGCGTCATCTAAGTGACGTTAAAGGGTGCCCTAAAACGTCGGATGTTGATGTATGGTCAAGCACCATTTAGATGACGTCTTGGGATGAGAATGTGTTGGTCTGTGCAACGCCAAGTCTAAAGGCTCTAGCATTGTGCGTCGTCATTACACATTGCTGACTGTAATATAAAGTTATAGTTTTTTCTGAGTGAACTTTTCGAACTATAAAAATAAGAATAACGATCTCTTCTTAAGTAAACTTGCTGCTTTTTTCATTGCCGTTTGATATTTTTCCTACCATATCATTCCAGAGCAGGGTTTCAAACTCTGAACTAGTAAAAAAAATAAAATAAAATAAAAAAAATCCACTTTTCTTCTGACATTGCAGTAAATTGCGCTGATTAAATTATTAGTTTTATCAGCGCGATTTACAAGTTACCATATCACGCAAAACTGTGCAAATACTTTGTTCTCAAACTGTTAATGTTAAAGTAAGCAAGCATTGCATGACTACATGTAATGTCCTTCCGATTTGTATCCTTGTTTTCGCACAGGCCAGTTGCAGTCTCTTTTTTTTTCTGTAGCCACTCCCAAGTCCGAACAAAGTCTTTTGCATTTTACAGCGGGTGAATCTCCAGGTGTCACTGGGGATTGTCGTTTGAACCTTTCTGGATAAGTTTAATTATATCAAGTGCTGTGAGAAAAGGCTATAAATCTCCACCTCCAACATCCTCACACGCAATATAGCCTACTAGCCGAGACTCCTTCTTTATGTGTACAGATGTGACGTAATGACACAAAGACATGCTCGAATCTCCCGCGGAAATCCACTAGGACCACTGGAATTAAAAACATTTTTACAAGCTTACCGCTTTGAATCGAGCTACGGCAAGCAGATAGTTTTGAACACTGGCTGGTTATGTATTTTCTCAAATATGAATTTTGGATATTAGGGAGAGGCCTGGTACAGTTCAATTACTAGTGTGATGGGAATTAGTAGTTATGGTATGGGGCATGAGAATTTGCAGCAGGTAAAAAATAAGCTTTTTGGCTAATTCTGGTGCATTTACAGTAACATTAATTAATGTACACTGTCCCAGTCAAATAAATTAATAAAAAAAAAAAACATGAAAGAGATGTAATTATGTAAAATGTGTGAAAAATTTGTTTTACATCAAGCATGAAAAAAACCTATTACATACTTACACCTTTTAAAATAACACATTACCTGATGTTAACAACTTTATTTCAGTGTTTACCATATAGGCCACACAACCTCCCAGTCTTGTAGAAGAGACATGAGCTCTGTTAAATCGAATTTCACATATAACTTTAAAACAGGCTTGTTTTGTTTCATATTTCAAGCAGCTGCTAACAACCATTTAGAGACGAGACGAGGATGCCATTTGATAATTGGCGAGACAATTTATACTGCATTCCATGCTAAAAAAAGACAATTTTTTACCAGTGGAGAACACTACATTTCAGGAGTCAGGAATTCATACTTGTGACGACCAATTATCGTTGTTTATTGTCCAAGAAGTGAATACATTATAGTGTTTTTGTTATTTGTATGTTGACTTAAAGGGATTATAATAAGACAGTAAAACATAATAGTACAATTAAGGTAGGGAAAGGCAAACATATTTGCTCAGGAGGTTCTGGTAATTGATTATATTTATTTAATCACAGAGATGGTTAGTAACAGTGGTGTATGAACAAAAGTTTACTTTCCAAAACTTCTAAAATTACATCACACTTCTACAACCTATACAGCAAAAAAATACTGTTTTACTTTTTGGAGAGGTTCGTAGCTTTGTATTAAAAGTGCTGCTCATAATCAAAATGTTGTTGTTGGGTTTCTTTTTGGGGGTGGGGGGGGGGGGGGATGACAATCTTCCAATCTTTTTTCCAAGAGGATGACAAACTTCCTTTAAATCAGAATGAGTTTTATTGCCAAGTATGATTAAACATGAATTTGTCTTGGAATAAAGATTTAACAGTTTTTCAGTCAAACGGTGACAGTAGGTGATACTTTTAGAGTAAAAGGCCAGTTGCATGCATGAACTGTAGTCATATGAGGAGTTAATCAAATCGCTTGCCTATTTTCATAATCAACCCCAACAAGCATCTATGTGAATCCTCATATGACCAATATTCAATACTAATTTACTAATTCAGCAGAAATATTATTCACATTCATGTATAGTGCATGTGACTCTATACGTTTTTTTTTACGACTGGAATGTACTAGTAATTATTTTAAATGTGACCACAATCTTTGGCTCTATGAAGACGACACACCTGAGAGTACACGCGTGCGAATGGCACACATTATAAGTGATAAAGAAATTTCACACCTTGAAAGAGAGTGACTGAGCCTTCGCACATTGTGTTCAAGACAAGTATTTTCTTTATTGAATCAGAGGGTTGTTGCTCTTGCTCTCTCTCTCCCTCATTACACAGTATTTCAATAAACTGCAAGACAAGCAGGCCCGCTGCCTTTCTTCAGTGGTTGAATAAAGTCCTCACCCTCCATAGATTTGAGAGAGTGACGAATAAACATAGATGAAGAGAGGGGGATTAAAATGACAAATGACTGAGGTCCCATTGAGCAAGGCACCTAACCCCCAACCCCCATGGCTACGAGTGCGATTTTGCATTTATACACAACGCATTCTCATCCCAGGGTGTCATATAGGTAACAAATATATATTTGGGCTGGGTATTGACACAAATTTTACAATTCGATTCGATTTCGATTCACAAGCTTGCAATTCGATTCGATTTAGATTCAATATTGGTTATTTTGGATATCAGTTATAATAAATGGCAAAATTTCTCAAGGAAATCGAATCTCTTAACTAATGCTGTAAACTATGGGAGTCTAGTTGTAGCCTACTAGGCTTCATTAGCCTAATATGAAGGTAATAATGAACTGTTTTGTAGCTATACAAAGACTTAAATTACACTTTTTTATTTTTTTTATAATAAGAAGATTATATAAAATATAAACATTTATTTGCCAGATTTATTCAAATATGCATTAAATATTGAAGAACATTAAGATTATAATGCATATGTAATATGGTGTATATATTTAGCAAAATATATATATATATATATATATATATATATATTAAACGTCGGTAGATGAGGTTATGGGATCCTAACTCTACCCCAGACCTAAACCTAACCCTAAACCTAACCCGTCACCTAACTGACGTTAAAGGTAAAGCGTCAGTTGTATGACGGCCCGGGATCGCCATCTACCGACGTTTAAGGAGGCCCTAAAAAGGCGGATATTGACGTATGGTCAAAAGACGTCCCAAGACGTCAGTTATATGACTTTTTGGGATGAGACTGTGTTATCGCGTGACATTAATTCGGCCATAGGTAATCAAAGCTGTGCGTGTGATATTGCATTTATACAACAGCACGAAGGCACAAGTGTGTAAATAAGTTTTTTTTTTTTTTTTTTTTTTTTTTGCAATGCTTTGGCTCACAAAGTAGTAGTCATTTAAAATTATGTTAACCGAATAAAATAATCTTGGCTTAGTATGCACACAAACTAATGCATTTAAGCTCAATATCTCCAATCAAATGTGCAATTGCATTAGTGTCCAAACCAAAATACTGCTTCAATGAAATAAAGTAAAGGCCAAGAGTGCATCAATTATCCCTGCAGACATTAACACTGTGCATCTACAGAGCTTCTCATCAAAACAGCATTCACCTTTTTGGTCTGTCAGAACAAAGTCTCTATTTGCATCCCACTGATTAATCCATTAGTGGGCTGCAGATTTGCAATAACTCTGCTAATCTATTCAAACTTTCTTTAGCCTGTTGCAACTCCAAATGTCTCACAGCCGGTGCAAAGGCGTATGGTAAAACATACTTCATGAAACTCCACAAAGAATAAATTCTCCTCCGTAGCCTACAAAGCATTCCAAGCTTCTCCGTTCAAGGCCTGCTGCTGAGAATAGAAAACACTGGATCTTTTGTGCAAAGTGCATGGGTACAAATACATTGGTCCTCAACGACAGAATTCTCCCGCTTTTCCCTCCTTTTTTAAGGTACAATCTTGACATCTTATTTGTTAGAACATCCTTTCCAGAGTTGCCATAACAAGAGCATAATGGGTATCATTGTCATATGAATTATGATTGGACCTGTGAGTGGGTGGGTTGAACTCAGAGGACAACACCATCATGGTGTTTTTCTGTCCGTGACAAAGAGCTTCTTAATTGTGACCGAATACGTTTGAGAACTGAGTCATGCCATTTTGTCTGCACTGTGCACCACAGACCTTTGGCCATTGTGTTTGTCCATTTTAATTCAATTCTAGGCGCGCTTATGGTTAGAGTCAATGTGAATGATAAAAGAGTCCAGGCCCTGAGATGAGGATGTGTCGTGAAGTCATGTTTTCCAGCACATAGAAGGCTGCTGTCTGACTTAGAACATCCTTTTGTCCACCCATATTCAAATGGGGTTTAGCTTTAAAACGCGAGCCCGTTCTGCATAAAAGACCAATAGAAATCTAAAAAGGACAGAATATGTGACCAGAAAGGCTGGTCAATAAATGTCTTGTCCTAAAACTCAAGCAAGAATGTGGGAAATGGCCCAAGAGGCAAAAGTCTGCCAGATATATAGATACAGTTCAAATGTCTGAGGAAATGGAGATTATATTACACTCAACACATTTTTCTAAAGGCAAAATAGCCTGCAATGAATGTCTTTATGCATTATCTCGCTGTTCTTTAATCTTGCTGATCTTTTCAGACACTGGAATCGAAATGAAGCATTTTCACAGCTTTACTTTGCACTGCACCACCCAGCACACATGCAGTCGCATCTTTACACACACACACATACACCTCCACTACCTTATTAACACTGACATCTGATGCCACGACTGGGCAAATGAAGCTCAACAATTGATGTCAGAGCCTTACAAATTAAATAAATGGGGAAATGCTATGGTGTATTACACACACTAAGTCTCCTTAATGAACAGTCACACGTTGGTGCACAAAGCGTCCTGTGCCAGACAAATCAAACATTTGCTGGTTAGAAAACAGCCACGGAGCTGTGTGAGAGAGAGAGAGCGGTGAGAGTCAGATCAATGAATAAATTACCTCTTATGGATTAAGCACAAACTGAAAAAGTGACAATTAAATAAATGCCAAATCTCACGAACAAGCTAGATAAAAACATTTTTTAAATAAAACATTTCTTTTTAAATAATTGTTTTAATAGAAAGTTACATTTTATAACATTACATTAAATGCATGCCAATTCTTGCTTCACAAAAACATTCTGTGGGTTAAAATAATAAGAATGTTTTCTCATATGATACATTAAGATTAATAAAATGTATTGGTATATAAAGAAATTAAAAATAACCTAGATTCATAAAAAGTATTGTTAATTGGTAGTTTATGATAGCTAATGCATTACATATGGTAAGAAGTTGCAAATGCAAAGCCACAAATGAATGCATTTCCCATGTAAGGTGTTTGTACATTGACAGCTTCCTCCTTCAATTCATTCAGATTCAATACAATACACTCAGATGCCATTTTTGTTTTCACTTCTTGCAGCCCTTTGGTCTGCCACCCTGTGCCTTCAAGGTGTTCGGCTTGCAGGGACATTATTTTCAGATCACTTTACAATCACTTATTTTACTGTGGCATAATAGGTGTGGATACTATGGATTGGTTGAATGCATAGCTCTAGCCAGACGCCTCTTATTCTCCAAGGTGGGCTGAGCTCGGCTTTGAAAGACAGGAGAGGAGAGAGATGGAATATCTAAAAGGGGTTAAGTGCCGAGGTTACCCATCCACGGAGCATAAAATGAAGGCTCTCACTTTGATGGACACCAGAACCCAGATCCCTGATGTCCCAAAATATTAGGTTTCTCTTCTAATAATGTTGGAAATATTGCCTACTGTCATGATTAATCTGGCCGGGTGCTGGCGCTGATTGCAGGTGACACGGTCACAGCGCAGTGCCCGTGTTAGTTTCCACACACCGTCAGCTTCACTCCCAGTTCTGGACGAGCTAGCCTGCACAGTGATAGCAGCTCTCTGGCGTCTCTAATAGATTGTGACAGCCAAGAAGGAAACCTTTATTTTAATTCAAACAACAAAAGCCAAATAGCAAAACTTATGTACGTGCCTAACTTTTTTGTCCGCACCTTTTCTTATCTTCCCCCAGACCTATTTCTTGAATGCATTTTTTTTCCTCAGGGTGAGAACTTTTCAGAGCCACATTATTCTCAGACACAAAATGTGGAGGTATTTGCAGATGTGAAGGCCGGCGCAAAAACATTTGTCGAATCAAAGGCTTGAATTATTGTACAAAGTTCAGCAAGTTTCACATGACACTTAGAAACACCATTGTCCCAGCCAGGAACAAGGAAGCCCATTCTTCAGAGGGGGTAAAAGACAACCTTGGCCATTCTCATAATCGAATCTGTAAGTCCCAGTGGACCATTGGGAATTCTTTGCATTGGCCATGGTCAGAATGCACTGTTTGGCCTAACAATGGCAACATTGATTTTAATGCTCAGAGAATTTTGGTTGAGCTGAGCAAACTGAGCGGGACCAAGGGGGAATACCGCTCCCTGTCATTTCCATGAGGGGCGAATAGGGTCATATCTGTCCCCGTCTCACCCACCCAACGCTTCTCTGTCCATCCGGCTATGATCTCATGCTGAAAGCTGTTCTCTCAAACAAACAAATGCAGATGCCCAGAAAATAGAGCCACTTCCTCCTTTTGCCCATTGCCCTCTTGCTATACCGCTATCAGGCCTGATATTATTTGCACAATCGCTCCTTGTTGACAGTGTATCGAGACTGAAACGGGAGTGTTTTGAGAACTGATGTTACATTGATGTCCGGTTGCTATGGGGCCACGGTTGCGGCATGAAGTCATGACCTTCCTGTTTGGCCACATAGTAACTTATTGAGTCGATACAAATTACCCTGATTCTTTATCTACCAATTTAGCTGCTGGTAGTGGGCAGGGGTCACATAGCCCCATTCATGGGACGGCTTTTGAAGTTACTGCTACCACTGTGAGACTTTAACGCTTACCCCCATGCGGTGGGATGGGAGGTGGGAGGTGGGGGGTGATATTCCCAGACAATGAACACCATTGCTTCCCGCCTTCAAAACACTTACTTCAAAAGGACCTCCCTCTGCCAATCCTGAGTTTGCTCTGGTTGCCAACACTGGACATGCTTTTCCCCTGGATATAAATGTTTTATTAGAGGTGACACCTCGGGCTGCTCTTTCCGTGCTTCTGTGCGAACCCTCAGTCGGAGATGTGACAGGACTGAATGGAGAACAGTCATGCAAAACACATCAATTAGAAAAACACCAAAGTATTCATTGACACACTGGCAATGTGTCACTCCGTATGTGTATGTAAATATGTGAGGCAACAGCACCTGGATGCCTGATTAAATCAGACCTCGCATCAACATGGCTCCGTAACAACAACAAAAATATTTTCGGAATATCCGCTCTAAATGTCATCCCAAACTTTGAGATTTAACCTTTTGCCAAACGATAACTTGATTCATGTGATCTGTAATATTCAAGAGCACCGTCAGTGAAAAATATAATGATTTACAATAGGGATATATAATTGATTGCCAATAATTCTCTAATCAGCCTTCAATGAGACCACTGTGTTGCCCCAAGAAGATGGATGTTAAAAGAATCTTTTGAAAAACAGATGAATCCCTAACAATAAGGTTTTTGCTTCCTTTTTGAAAATGATCAACTTCCTGTGCAACACTGACAGATCATTAACAAACCTTAATCAAATAATGCTCTCTAATGAAATAACTATTGACACAGTAATGTATTAAAGTATAACAAGACATTTCCTTAATTTTCAATGTGTCAAAAAATAAATAAAATAAAAATCACATTTAAATCTAAAACACACATGGAGATTTTATTGTTCTCTTACGAGAGTACTCTCATGTTGCGTAAGCTAGCTCGAGAATACTGAAGCCAAAAATAAAATTATCCTTTAATTTTTCATTAATTTAAAGAGCATTGCTGCAGAGAGCAGACCAACGACTTTTGGTTGCTCGCGCCTATTGGTGGACTGATCGTGACGTAAGCACCAATGAGGAAGCGGGCGCACTCATGCATCACATCCTGCCAGAATGGGCATGGCTTATCTCTATATAAGTCAAGTCCGGATAGGGTATCTCTTCAGCGAAGTGTCCAGAGGTACAGAAAACTTCGCAGGCCAACTTTTAATTCCAAGGTGTTCTAGTTCCAACAGCCGCCTGCCCCCTGGCCGCCTGGGTTAACTTATGCAATACGAGAGTACTCTCATGAAAACTGAAAGGATATAATTTAATTTTTTTTTTTTTTTTTGGCTTCAGTATTCTCGAGAAAAGGGATTTTCCCATATCATAAGCTAGCTTTCGCAACACTCTACAATCCTCTACAATAATATGGACACGTTTATCCTCTACAATAATATGGCCATTGTTTTATTCCCCCGCCCCTTTTTTCATTACCATTATTACCATATTTTCTGTCCAACAAAACCAAATTTGTTACAACTACAGTGTCCAATTCTATAACGAAGAGAAAATTAAAATACTCAACTCACATGATTGTTTTTGGTGTGGAACACCAGCATTGGAAAGCACTAATGAAATTTATATTGTGTAGTAGCAGATAAAAAGGAACTGTCCTAATGATACATGGGCCCTTCCTCAAAAGATGAATGTGTTTCCTTACATTTGCCCATCTTAACTGCACGGATTTAATTTGTTGACAATTGATACTGATCACCTTCAAATAGCTTTTAATTGATATCGGTGCGGAAGCAGTGAACTTTAAATAGACATTTCTAATTATTGGATTTAAAAAGTGGGGGCTTTTCGGGAAATGTTATGGCATTTGGAAAAGGATTCATGAGGCAATAAGGAGATGGCCACCCTGCAGCTAAATGACATTAAAGCCTGTTACTGCTTATACCTGAAGGGAGCAATGCCACCAGTCTCAGGAGGCGAGAGTGGAGTCCCACCTCAGGGCTGGTACTTATCTGGAGAATACATTACTTTATCCTGATAGCCAGATATTTCTGTGTCACTCATCTTGCAATTGAAATGTAGCTCATGTCTTTGCAGGAGTCAAAAGGAGGTTGAGCTGCTGCCGAAGACAAATGGCGTCTGAATAAAAGGATTTACTGATAGGCATGTATGCCAATGTTTGCCATTTGCTCTTGTGCACCTGAAAGATGCCATTGAACGGGACAAAAGAATTAACTAATACCTGCAGTACTTGACTTATGTACAAAAGTACAATAAAGAAATTAAAAGAGTAACTTTTAACCCCATATAGCTCAATATTTTACATTTTAAGTTACACGATATAACCAGCTATTTTATTTAATGTTGCTCAGTTAAAACAGAGCCACTACTGCATGCCGCCAATCAACATATAGACCAGAAACCTGCCTGGAATGCCACAAACATATATACAAATGAAATAAAACAAACAGTACAATGTTCGCTGAACAGCTTGTCTAATGAAATTAGAAGGCCTGAATGATTTTTTTTTATGATGATGATTTTGACTAAAGGCTCTTAGTCCATGCACAAGATGTAGGGTTTTTTTTATGCATGTCCAAAACACTGATGGAATGAGATTGATTACTAAATTACAATTGGTTAGTTACTGTCATCATAAACATCTGCTTAGTGTAAGCCAGACATTGCTCTCCAAGCCCTCCCACGCC
This sequence comes from Pimephales promelas, assembly GCF_988280905.1. Classification (NCBI taxonomy): domain Eukaryota; kingdom Metazoa; phylum Chordata; class Actinopteri; order Cypriniformes; family Leuciscidae; genus Pimephales; species Pimephales promelas. Next base: position 24,310,690 of record NC_142776.1, on the reverse strand, counting down.
AATGATCTCCCATTAGAGAGCTTAAATCTCATTACCTCATTCATCCAAGCACCAACATGCCTGCAGGGAGCTAGCAAACAGCCGTGACAGTGCTCAGACAGGTCCAGACGGTGTCCCACAAGGCTCTATCCTTGGTCCTGTGGCATTTTCAGCATGCAGCCCTGTAGGAGGAGAGCCAGACTGAATGGAAGGGACATGGGTGGTTATGTATGGTTAAAAGGTTTGGAAGTTGGGGGCACTCCTGGAGTCAGGCAGACATAATGTGAAAAGGGTCAGAGTAGGTGATAATCTTAGAGGTCCAAACACTGAGACTACTGTGCCTTTAGTCTTGTTCCCTCAGGTAAGGTTAGGGGCTCTATATTTTGCTGGAGTAGCACTGGACTAAGGCTCCATGGAGAATGACTGAAGGAATGAACCTGGAGAGTTCAGAAGAGTGATAGGCACTCATGGGGATAGCAGTTCTCTAATCTTGTCACATCTGATGAGATTTAAAGCATCACCCGCAGTTAGCGAGAGAGACATTTGAGGTGTATGTGCTCACCACCAACATATAGACCAAAATTCATAGTTTAATATCAAACGTAAATAGTTAAATGTTCTCATTATTATTTTTTCTTTAACTTCATCATGTTTACCTCAGACAGCAGTGAGACCAATCACCATGAAATGTCTGTCCAGCATGCTTCATTGGCTTATAATAGAGGATCAGTGTCAAAGCAGCCAACAAGATGATTACATGCCATTGAGGCAAAGCAATTCTTTAGTATTGATCCACTTCAGCAGGGAAGACAGAGGATGTAAAAATTGAGCTCAGGTGCAAGCTAGAGCCCGTGTGAAAAAGATCCCATACGTGTTAATTTCTATATGCTCCAATATTGGGTATGAAACTCAACTCCGGCCTCACAGTTGAAAGAAAAAATGTCTTTAAGATAACTCAAAGATGAAGGAGTCCATTTATTTTTATATTAAAGAGGATATATGAGTATTGTAAATCACTGAACAAATTGCAACGCGAATTAATCCTGGAGTGCATTTACACTTGGCGTTTTTATCAGATCAACTAAAAGTATGAAGTGATCAAGTTTAAATACAGGATTCGACTGGCAAGAAAACATTTATTTAACATCAGCATTATTACAAAGACGTATGAGGTCTTAAACAGATCTGGACATTTGTAAGTTATTTCTTTAACAGCGAGATCCCATTCAGCAATATAAAGAGCAACTGTGCGGCATCAAGTCAATATGAGAAATGATCCGATTCTGATTGATTCATACTGTCTGAGTACCAGAGATTTAGTACATTTAAAGTTCCTCCTTGCTGTCAGTAAACAACAACTGGAGCATTGATAGTGTTTTAACCAGAACCAGCCTTTGCAAAGGGCCAACACAAATATACTGCATTTTCCCATGTTAATTGCAATCCCACCAGCATAAACATTATTATAAACTGTTGAATTGTACCATGTCTCATAAAAAAGTTGACTGTCCCCAGACGAACCAACTGAAAAACCTTTACTGTTTACCATAAATCAATTATTTATGCCTTTAGAGCTTCAAAATATTTATCTTTGTGTTGTAGAAGCCTAGTGGAAAATAAATTGTGTTTAGTGTTTAAACTGAGGTTTTGAAAGATGGCCTCCACTTTCCTGTGAGGTGTTGGTAGGCCTGTCACTGATTACTGTATGAAACATCAAACACAGACGGTCACACAGTAATGTTGTACAGATACAGCTGAAAGGAAAACAAAATTAGCACAAACCACCCTTAAGTAAGGTTGGGTTGGTTAAAGGAAATATTAGCAGACTGGAAGAAACACCATAAGTGTTTGTAGTTTTCTTCTAACCGTATGGCAAAAAAGAACAGTGAAACCTGCTTGTGAGAAAAAGAATATATCAAAAACTGCCAAAGGTTATAGGGTTTCTGTTTAAGTTACAGTTGAACAATTGACATAAATGGGATGTCCTCAGCAGCTTGTATAGGCATTCATTCTACATTCAATAATGTGTCAATAAGGACCTCTCTTGAAGTAAAGCACATAAGCACTACTAATCATTATCATTATATGCCGAGCCTTGAGCATTAAGTCCTCAAGGGGGTGTTGTGTTATCCTCATCTGTTCAAGAGTGCAAGTTGGGAAAAAAAAAGAAATTAGACTCGGAAGGCCTCTCAAAAGCAGTTGTCATGATAATGAAGTGCTTGAGATTTTGCCATCAATCGAAATCCAGCACCAGGGATCACACACAGCATGTTAACACAAAGAAAAAAGAAATGGCAAATGAAAAGAAAAATACAAGAACTATAAAAAAAATATATACACATTATGTTTTTTTTTTTTTTTTTAATATGAAGAGTTCAGATGTAAAAGCCTCTAAATGCCATTTGAAATTTTCTTCTTTAATGATGATTTTTATGAAACTTGTATATTTAAGTTCAGTAATTTCACTTAAATGGCAATGATAATTACCTATTAATTGCTATTTAAGTGAAATTACTGAACTTAAATATACAAGTTTGCTAAAAAATTATCATTAAAGAAGAAAATTTCAAATGGCATTTAGAGGCTTTTGCATCTGAACTCTTCATATAAATATAAAATGAAAATTCAGACTAAATAATGACAGACCACATAAATACATTTTTTTAAGTGCAAAGTACAGATTTTATTAGGAAATATTAAAAGATAAAATGTTTTTTACTATCCAAATGCAGCATAAATATCATTATTTCAAAAAAAAACATTAGGGAAACGCAGCAGATTAAAACAAATGCATCAGCTTACAATAAAAAGCAATGAAAAATTGATCCAAGCAATCTAAAATTTGATTATGGGAAGAAGTTCATGGGTGCCTCCCAGTACATCTGTGTAAGTCAGTATGTGTGTGAGTGTGCGACCACCCCATGGCTCTGTCGTCCCAATGCTTAAATGACCATGTCGTCTCTTTTTCCACAGCATTTCAAAATTGTCCTTCCCCGACACAGTGTCTCGCCGGCTGACTGTTGCTCTATACGTGACACATGTCCTTATGCTGGTTCACATGTCGACCATTAATAAACAAATGAGGGCTCGCCCAGGAGGTCGAGAAGCTCAGCTGGCCCATTTGTGACAGGACATGGGACAAGAGGACGAATCTGGGGAGGGGAGATGGGGGACGACAGCGTGTCTGTCATCCTCTCCTAACCTTGTCTTTTTCAGAAGCGGGAGAATCAGAACACGTGCGCACATGCTCTCATCCCTCACTCCAGACCCTCAGCGGCTGATTAGTGTGAGTGACAAAGTGGAGCAGCAAGTCCACTCAGCTCTTCATAATAAATCTATCAGCAGGGTAATAGAATTCCATCAATACCCCCTTCCACTCCTCCGCCCCGCGGGGGTCAGTCCCTCGAGCACCGCAAAGGCCTCTCCCTTGGGACCATACAACTGTTATTATTCAATTACACTCTTTTCTTCCCAGTTAAAAGACCATGATATCATTATCACTTAATGAATATATATAATTGGATCTAGGGACGCTTGCCTTTCCAACTGATGAATAATGTTCGCGATTCATTTTGGCCTGCTATGAGCCTCCTCTGAGCATCTATTACTCGGCGTCTCGCTAAAAATGATGATGACAAAGGGAATTTGGAATTAGCTTCAGTGTTCATTCAATGCTTAGTTAAACACAAAGGATAATAAAAATGGAATCTGAGGGTGAAAGCTCCGGGCTCACTGCCATCTCACAGGTTCACTGAAATGGTGTGACAGTGATGTCATTAGAAATTGAAAATGGAAGGACGCAGCATATGGTTATACAGCATAAAATTTCTCTTCGTTTTTTTAAATGCTTTTACATTTTTTGTTTGCAGAGAAACAAACAAAAAAAAAATCTATAGATTTTTGTCTTGTTTTGTAATAAGTTAAGATAAACTTTCTGAAGATATTTTACTTTATATATTTTTTTCGTTTCATAAATAAAAGGATTGTATAGTGCATTGGTGTACGTGACATTAAGACATTAGTTGAACAGATTTCATTCAGTGTTGCAAATGAGTCTGCATTAACGAGAACGTAGAATCATCTTATCTGAATAAATAAATACAAACAATCCAGACAGTTCACTGATTATCAGAGGCCTGTAAAAGGAATAATAATGATGGTAATAAGCATTACTGAAACATTGACTTAGCATTCACTCAGTTCATTTGTGAAGAAAGGGAGGAGGAAACGTGACAGAGGAGAGCGAGCAACCTGGGAACAGAATAAAAGGGTGCGATTTGCCTCAAAGCAGTAAAACGTCGCCCTCCCATTGGTAACCAAATGCAACAGTCCCTCCCCTCCACATTGTGCGGGGTAAACGTTGCGTAGAGAGGGTTTGTGCGGATTAGCAAGCTGACCAACATTATCAATCCTGGTTAAGGAGGTTCTGTTGACAGGGCAGGGAAACAAGGATCCAGCTGCTCCCAAAAGAGTCCATTGGGCCTCACTGAACCTTTACTTCACACATACACACGCACGCCCATCCATACTGCAGCGACAAGGCCATCTCGTACCCCCCTCCCCCCATACATCACTCCAAATTAAATTTACATTAGGCCCTCCTCAATCAGAGGCCCGGCGGAAAAACCTGACATCATTAGACAGAGCGCGTGGCCGCCATCCATTACACCCCTATTATACACATGTCTTTGGATTTTAGCAAAGTTCATGCATACCTAAGTGCAAGTTTGTGTTAAAAATTAAAGACTCTTTTAGGAGGACAAAGGAGTTTCTGAACTGTTGACTTTGAGAGAGTCTTCATTACCCCGTAGCCGACGGGTCAGCACCAAAGACCTGGTCTCCTTCTCCTTTTTTCATGTTCTTCTACCCTTCTTTTTCCCCTATCACTGCAAGCTTTTTTTAAAAAAAAAAACTATCTGAAGAGGCCGTTAATCTCTTTTTCACTCCTAATGCACTGTGGAGCAAGAAGGTGAAAAGTGGCTCCCTAATAGACACACGCAGACACATTTGTTTCCCCTAATTTCTCCATTAAACCATATCTGTGAAAAAGGATCTGATATCAGGTGGTGAGAAGACAGAGGGAGCAGGCTCCTGAGTGAAGCGCTTTACTCTTTAATTGCTTCATTAGCATCAACACTATAATCCCCCTCTAATTTCCACTCTCATTTCTCACACTCATTTATTCCAGCTCCCTCTTCATCTCTGTACAAACCCCCCATCCCCCCACACCACCATCACCCCCTAATAACACAACACCTATTTGCTTTCCAAGGTAATGATAACAATTCACCACTTAGTAATGTTTATTTCATATGCTCTATTCCCCAGATAAACAAGAAAATGCCCGAAAAACAGGCAAGCATACTGAGGCTCATTGTGTCAGACTCTAATTTTTCTCCATAATTATGGTTTAATTACAGTTGTGTATGCTAATACGCTAAACATTTGTACAAAACACGCCCAGCTTCCACCTTTTCTTTTCAAGGTGCTGCGTGCAATAACGTTTCAGCCCTGTTTGCATGATTTGGTTTCAGAAGTTAAACGTCACAAAACTGAAAAATAAATTTGAACATTTTATTATTATTATTTTATAAATGCTATTACTACTCCTACTGATTGTTAAAACGTTTATAATTATCATCAACCCATTGACTTTATATATATAAACACACACGTCAGTCAAACATACTAGCAGGCAATTGTCTTTCTACTCTTTTATGGCAACTATTTTCTTCAATGAAGAATGCAACGGAAGTCATTAGAATCACAATATTCTACTAAGTATTTCCTAATAACTATAATGTACAAGTGTTAACAACAGCTCTGTTTAGAGGTGACAGATCGCTCTATAGGTCTTTGTGAGATCACACACCCACGCTGCACTCACTCACTCTCCTGCGGTCAATGACCCAGTGTGACGGTTCGAACCAAGTTGCTCATCCACACATCCACGAACTGCATGCCACTGAACCATTAACATACAAATGGCCTCAACTTAACACGTGATTAAGATTCCAAATGCCATCAAATGTGAAAGAACTACCAACTAAAGAATAAATAACCTTAATGGGGACCTATAACATGCTGTCTGTAATGCCCTTCCTGCGCCGCCTTGGTTGAAATGTCCAGAATTTAATTTCTCATCATGCAACACATCTTCTTAAGAGGTTTGGGCAGGGTAAGATCTTCCATTAAATACAACCCATTAACACTGTCGTGTCCCATACAGTAAATTAAAAGTCAAAAAAGTATACATGAAAAAGTAATGAAACTTATATATATGGAAAAGTATTTAAACTCATTTAGAACTTAAATACAAAATAGACATTTAGCTAATTAAGGGTTGCATTTTAAATATCATGCTATTAATAATAAGGAAACAGCAGCTAATTCACAGCTGGCCAAGTGTTTAACCAGGATGATATGGATTTCCCAACACACAGTACAAAGAGTAAACAATATTAACCCTTCTGCTGTTACTTCTGAAGATCTCACAGCCATTACTGGGTCAAAATGAGACCCTATCAGGAATCAAAGGTTACTATGACTACATGTCAACGATGTACTAAAAGCAGGAAAGTTTTTCTTTTGAGTTTATCGCGTTCAGGCGACAACATTGTCAAAACGATCCCCCGTTCACACGGATCCACGAAAACAACTAAAAAACGCTGTATTATGCTGCTTGGCCAGTAGTTGGCGATGTCACTAAAGGGATACTCCACTTTTTTGGGAAATAGGCTCATTTTACCAATCCCCAGAGTTAAACAGTTGGGTTTTACCGTTTTCGAAAGTATTCAGCCGATTTTTCTGATATTTAGAAGAATATCAGTCAACAGACAGTTTTTGGTCTCATTGACTTCCATTGTATTTTTTTTTTCCCTACTATGGAAGTCAATGAGACCAGAAATTGTCTGATTACTGATATTCTTCTAAATACCAGCAAATCGGCTGAATACTTTCGAAAACGGTAAAACCCAACTGTTTAACTCTGGGGGATTGGTAAAATGAGCCTATTTCCAAAAAAAGTGGAGTATCCCTTTAATACACATGTGCATGATGTCACTGTTTTCACAAATTCTCATTTTTGTAGTTAAAACACTGTAATTGAATGGCCAAAACACTTTTTAGTTTAAAACGGTGTAATATAAACAACCCCAAAGTTTAACTCTACATCATGGCAAACGGTGGTCATATGGTATGGATGATATAACTGGCTTCTTTTCATTTAAACTTGATAAACACCAGCTCACAGTCACAAGAATTGCCTGTTTATGTGAATAAGGGATGACTGTTGTGTGGTGGATGGCTAATGACCACAAGCACTGACCAATGTACTGATTCATCTTCTGGGAAATCACAAGTCAGTCAAAAGGCTGCATATGATCAAAGTACAGAAATATTATGAAAAACATTTTTTACACACATTTTTTTCCTGTGGTGATAAAAGCTCCATTTCACCATTACTCCAGTTTTTAGTGTCTCGTGATCCTTGAGAAAACAAAGGCAAGGTAAGGAAAACAAAGAAAAACTGTAAAGCAAATTTATAAAAGCTACTTGAATCTAATTGAACTAAGGCCTAATCCTGGCTTAATCTAAGCCGTGTCTGGGGAACCGGGCCCAACACTGTTTCTTTGATTACACACTTTATTTCCTACTCTTTTAATTTACAGTTCCCTCCTTCTCTTTAGGCCTTAGGCTGGCTACAAGGGTCAAGTCAAGACAGGGTGAAAGAAAAGATCACCCTTCCCATCATTTATTTTTATCTTTCGCAGATGTCGCACACAACAGCATCTCGAGAAGTAGCTACATGGATCAATATCTATTTACTGACCTAACCCCTGTGTATGTGTATGTCAAAGCAGGCAATCTAAAACTGTTTGAAGTATTTCATCTGGCACAGTCCTGCCCCCTGACCTGTCCAAAACACGGACCTCTCCGTCCTAAAGGCATGCTGCTCTCCAGCAATAAACAAGGCTGGGAAGTTGTTGCACACTTGTCACAATGTTGGTGGCAACTGACCACCTCTGAATTGTCGGCCTCCTTTTCTACCCCCTTTTCTATCTCTCTCTCCCTCTCAGAAAGCAACCGTAGCACAGGGCCATAAATACAAATAATTTGCCCAACTTGCCCCACATTAAGTAAAAACATAAACATAATAAAGTATTATTATTATAGAAAATAGGATTTAAAACTATGTATCCAATTTCAAATAATTTGCAAATTTCAAAGAAAGAAAAAAGGGTTTAAACATTCCAGAAAACAACAAGAAAAGGGGTAAATATTCATTTATTTTATTTATTTTAATGTTTGTAATTTTGAAGAGGAGAGAAGATCATTTAATATTAAGAACATTTTTGAGAAGTGAAAAATGTTATATTTCCTTCTTCTTGGGACGTATTTAGACTTGGAAGAAGGAATGGGATCAAAATATGTCGCATGCCAGATTCACAGTTCAATGGTCACAATATGAATATTCAGGTCTACCTAAATCAATAATAAGTTACGGTATAAAACTACAGAAATGGTCTGCTGCAGTAAAATAAGCAGATGCCACACAAGGTTGTTATTTGTTCATAGACACAATTCCATTTTTACATCCACACTGTAAAAAAATATTGTTGGCTTAACTTAAAAAAGTAAGTAACCTGGTTGCCTTAAAATTTTAAGTTCATTGAACTGGAAAAAAGTGAGTCAGAAACTCAAAATTATATGTTATCTGAACTAAATAAATTATTTAAGTTGATTGACAAAAGAAAAAAATGTTGTGATTACTACACTGTAAAAAAAAATATTGTTGGTTTAACTTAAAAAAGTAAGTAACCTGGGTTGCCTTAAAATTTTAAGTTGATTGAACTGGAAAAAGTGAGTTAATACAATGAAGGAGATTAATTTAATCATCAGAAAATCAAAATAATAAGTTCTCAACTAAATAAATGATTATAAAGTTGATTTGACAAAAGAAAATATGTTGTGCTAACAAATCTTGAAAATATTTTTTTACAGTGCATGGTTTAACTAAACTTCGCAGCAAATAATATCACTGCAATTTCAACAAATACATTTACTAGTGAGACATGCTGGGATACAAAAACAACACCATAACAACAAACACGTAATGTTTTTTGCTCTGACAGGAAAAGGTCTGTAGGAGTAAATAAGCAGACATCTACGCCAATCTTTCATTCAGCCGGCAGTCATCCATCCAGTGTGCACCTCTTAATCTGGTCCTACTAGCACTAAGGAAACAAAGACCTTCACCAGATAAAACAAATGATCCCACTAGGAATGGGAAACAACTCACAGTCAACAGTTCCAATCTCAAAACAAGTCAGTGCTTTACCATCTGTGGGTGATTGAGCCATGTGTGTCCATACAAAAAAAAAAAAAAAAAAATATCACACATTGTACCACAAAACAGAGATAACCCGGAGCTGGGGATAATAGCTTCGATTTAGAAATAAATAGTTCTGATTTTTGCAGCACTCTGAATACGCAATTTGAAATCTGGCAAATTTGCTCACAGGCAACAATGAAGACCAACAGAGGCACAGACCACAGAAGAGTTTTAAATGCCATGTCACGAAGTACTCAAAGGTCAGAAAATTTTGTCTGAAAGACTGATGGCACCAAAGGAAACCGTAGGGACTAATAAAAGCGAGACAATACTATAATGCAATATTAGCAATGTATACAATGATTGTCAAGATGTTGTTTGTTACACTGAAATGGAAATAGTCTTCGACAGCGACACAGAGGTGTACTCGCAACATCTTACAATAGCAAAAATGTACAGATACCAATTCTACTGTGTAAAATAAAGCAATCATCATTAGTAGTTACGTGTTAGTAATGAGTAATATATCCCCAAGAGTAAAAGTGATTATTTGATAATAGGAGTGTTGCAGACATAAAGTGACTATATATTGGGTTCTTCGTGTAACTGACCTGCTTTTTTTTATTTTGTGCTTAAAGGGGTACTCCACTTTTTTTGGAAATAGGCTTATTTTACCACTCCCCCAGAGTTAAACAGTTGGGTTTTATGTATTCAGCCAATTTTTTTATATTTAGAAGAATATCAGTAAACAGACAGTTTCTGGTCTCATTGACTTCCACAGTATTTATATTTTTTCCTACTATGGAAGTCAATGAGACCAGAAACTGTCTGGTCACTGATTCTTCTAAATATCAGGAAATCGGCTGAATGGATTCGAAAACCGGTCCCGGTGTATAGTAACTTTGTTTTGGTAAGCCTTTCTCTGCAAGCCTGTCAAAAAATAATCTGGTCAGATTTCGCTCCTTTTCTCATCTAAGCAAGTTAAATGAATCAATGTAACTACTCAGTACTTTCCTGTTATTCGGACCCCCCCATATACCATTTCGGAACTATAGTCATCCCTGATTGGTCTTAACCCCAGTGACGGGTAGGTTTAGGGGCGGGGTTAGGGGTAGACCATCGTGGAGTCCTCTACAACTACTTAAATGTATCCACTAACCATTCACAAACGTCCAGGTGCAGTCTAAGTTGCAACCTCTTCCTGAGTCAGTCTCTCCATAAGGCTGCACTCAGCTTCTGGTTATTTCCGAGATTTTGGATAAGTAAAATTAGTGTCTGTCATGTAAAATATTGCCATATTCTGAACAGAGCAGCAGCTCATTTGCATTTAAAGGGACACACGCAAAAACAGCGGATTTTTGCTCACATCCAAAAAGGGACAAATTTGACAAGCTAATAAATTATCTGGGGGGTATTTTTAGCTGAAATGTCACAGACACATCCATTTTGTTAGATTCATGTTACATCTTGTAAAAAAGGGGCATACAATGTCACCTTTAAGCTAGTGAGTACACACTCAATAGTCCTGGTAAAAACCAACGAACGGGCTCGAAAAAACAAGTGAACACACTTTTTCGACTGAACAAATGCATTAATCTGTGTCCATGTATCAGAGGAAATTAATTAGCAAATCCATTCATCTACAAGTAAATGTACTGCAAGGCCTCAATGACTAAATCCTGTCTATCACTTTAACACAGTCTCATCCCAAATCGTCATATAACTGACGTCTTGGGACATCTTTTGACCATACGTCAACATCCGCCTTTTTAGGGTACCCTTAAACGTCGGTTAGTTGACGATCCCGGGCCATCATACAACTGACGCTTTACCTTTAATGTCAGTTGGGTGACAGGGTAGGTTTAGGGGTAGGTTTAGGTCTGGGGTAGGGTTAGGATCCGATAACGTCATCTAACCGACGTTTAAGGCTACCCTAAAAAGGCGGATGTTGACGCACGGTCAAAAGACATCCCAAGACGTCAGTTATATGACGACTGTAACACTTATTATAAGCACCATATTATACAACAAATGTGAGAATCAACTGAATTCAAGACATCTTGTCTATATCAACCCCTGCACTTATCGGATTATGCTTTTATACATGTTTTTCATTTAGCATGTTTACAGTCAAAGATCAGCTGTGTTTTGGATATTTGCTGCAGAAGCTTGGCTCTGTAACTTGTTCCCCTGATCTCATCCTAAATTTAATATGAAACTAGAGCTCTATGTCAGCCCCATGTGAGGGTGAGTAAGGGGCCTGGAAATATCAAGCAAGGTGTGGTCGGTCGTCTTCCATTGCGGAACACAAACATCGCTGACAGACCTGATGGTTCTGTAATAAATATATCCAAAGTGTAACATACAATTCCAACTGAGTATTCCAACTGCAGTCTCCGGTAAGGAAAAGGGTCCTGCCAATCAAAAGTCACAACCCCCCATGAAGCATTTTTCAAGAATATATATATAAAAAATATTGTTTTATCATTTAAAGAGTTTATAATATCAGATTTGAATCAACCGTTTTGTTCAGCACTATCTTCAGTCTCATGTACAACTTACTTTTTTCTATGAATGTGGACGGAACGTCAAAAACAGCTGGGAACATAATTGTATTTGCACTGCAAAAAAAGTTGCTGCCTTAAATTCTTTTGGTCCCCCTGTGGTGAAGGTTTTCATGTTGTTTATATGTCTGGTGTTTTAATACGATTTAAGACAAACCATGTGGAAATTCTCAAGTCGGACTCCTTAAAACTGCAGTGGATCAGAGACAGTCTCGAATCCTGGTGTTTCTGAGAAACTACTTTGTAACCAATCACATCAAGATTGTCAAGTGGATCTCTGAGCTGGTGTGAGTGGGTGGAGGTGGGGCTAATTTGCATATTCATAAAACTGCACATACTGAATGAGGCAAGGGAGTAGACATTCAAGCTATTTTAAGGCATAACATTTTTTCAAGGAATTTCTTTTTAATTTTGGTGATCAAAGATGAGTTTAAAGGGATAAAACGATTGACCACAAGGGCACTTTAAATACAATTAATTTAGTTAGGTCATTTCAACTTAAATTGAAAATTCATACATTAAACTGACTTAAACTGACAAATAATTGAATCCTTTAACATAAGAAAATCGCTTAATTTATTCTGAATGTCCAAGGTACAAGTAAACTGCGAAACATCTGTGTAAAATTCAACTGGTTATAGGATTCAGTAAGAGACAATGACACAATGTTATTGTTTTTCACTTTGTTTGCCCTCTTTTAATGACCTTGTGACTCAGTCAAAAAGTGTGCAATATAGTCTTCCCTTATTCACGGTGTTAAATGTTCTTCTAACAATTTTTTGGTAAATTATTCGATGGCATGTAAAGTCTTAGAAAATTATTATTTTAATAAATGGAAATTATACAGTAAGACGTTGAACAGATCAGTCTAAGGCTAATAGCATACGGACTTATATGAGGTCAAAACAGGAAGCATTAAGTGGCAAAAAAGTGCTTATCTGGCACATATATCAAAATAAAGGCCATTCAGACGATAATCCTGCTTCCGTTCTACGCTTAAGTATGACAACATAGCACAACTATACCACCCCATTTTCTATAAGTCACTAAATTAAGTGGAACAAAACAGCATGACATAGCCAACAAAGCTCCAAATGTATGTAACTTCCTCAATATTATGCTTCACTAGCTTTCTTTGTGTGAGATGTATGTCCATACTATGTACATGGATGAATGGCCCAGTGAGGAATTTAGCTGAGCACTAAATGAAGTGACCAGGCAAATTTAATATGTGGTTTTCACAGACTAAAGTGGCGGTAGAAGGGGGGCGCGACATTGTTGCCCTAAGGCAGGGTGATAAAGAAGAGCAACACTGAGAAAAGAATGAAAGCTTTGTATAGCAAAAATTAAAAAGACTAAAAAGTATATAGTAATCACAGAAAATTGCTAAATATCTTTTAACTGAGCTGGGATACATGTCCATTAAACACCTAATGTACAGCAACAGCATCATGACATATAGACGGAAAAGCCCAATAAAAGCCCAATAGGACCTTAAAGGCTCATTTTACCACTTCCCCCAGAGTTAAACAGTTGGGTTTTACCATTTTCTAATGTATTCAGTCGATTTTTATATATACATCAGTGACAGTTTCTGGTCTCATTGACTTCCATAGTATATTTTTTTCCTACTATGGAAGTCAATGAGACCAGAAACTGTCTGGTTACTAATATTCTTCTAAATATCAGAAAATCGTCTGAATGGATTTGAAAATGGTAAAACTCAACTGTTTAACTCTGGGGGAGTGGTAAAATAAGCCTATTTCCAAAAAAAAGTGGAGTATCCCTCAAAAGATTTTTAGTAATGAAACTCTAGGAGACACAAACTGATTTGGTAGAACTCTGTAGCCCTTATCAAGCCCAAGCAAGTAGAGAATACCACTTACCTATGGGTGACATAGAAAGTGATGCAAAACAAGCACATTACAAGAACCTTCTTTGCAAATAAATATGAGAGTTTTTCTAGATTTATTCATCGATGCTTTTATAGATTCATCTTTTTAGGCCTTTCAGAAAGATCAAGGCATCCGGGCGGTGAATCCTGGGTGCTGATGCCGGCACACAATTACTGCAGGCCTCACTGATTACATTTACCAGATTACGCACTTTGTAAACATTTGATAACATTCAAAGAAGGGGATCGGTTGTCCCAAATAAAATTACCCGCAGATGCAAGTCATCTGACAGGAATAGTTCTAATTTCTAGTATAGATTGTTTTCATGCAGAATTCTAACATGATAATTAAATCTGCTGTTCTGAGCCTCTTCTCAAGTCAAGTCACATGGTCCCATTAGTCATTTAGCAAGTCCTTTGCTGGACTATTGAGAGCCACCGGATTCCAGGGCAAGGTTCCTGACTGCCAAATGACAATTTGCCGCTGCGCTTTGATGATTTTATTATGTGTTTAAATAATACAAATAGCCTGATTCCATGCACTTAATAGAAGACCACTCAACTGGGAACAACATGAAGAACACCCAGCACATGGCCATTAGCAGCCATTCACAAAGTTACACCACAAAGTTGTCATACTTTGCAGCAGCTTGACAGTTATACAAGTTGTAAGAAATCTGTGTTTACAGACAATATACACAGGTAAAAAAAAATATTATTTTTATGTTTTTTGTCAAACTAGAAAGACTACTACAGAATACATACATTTAAACTTCATTCTAAGGTTTCTCCTTTTTACATTTTATTTTCCATTTTGACCAACAGATGGCACACAATAGTGAATCAGTCATCAACTGTCAGTGAGGTATTGAATACAACATTGGTGAGCTGTTTTCATCCACCTAACATTTTTTTTAATAAAACCATTGTTTTAAATGTTTTTTGGGTTTTTTTTTTTTGGGGGGTTGTTTTTGTTTTTCGGGGATGCAGATCTAGAAAGAACAAAAGGTGGACAGTTTTCCTCAGGATAGCAAAACAGTGAGTTCTCCCTTTGTTTGGACTCAGCAATGGAGTCCATTTCAATACAGCCACATTGACAGGGCTGAGAAAGATCCTCTGGGATGATATCATCTGTTGGATTAAAATCCATTTTATGGTTTTAGACTTCTTGTTAATCGTGTGTGAAATAGTCAATTAAAACGCCAAAGAATGCACTTAGCTTACAATATTTATATGTAAAGTTTAAATTACATGTTTTCACTAAAATATTATTATGCCATTTTTAGGGATCATAGCTACACCTTATCAATAATTAATCCAATCTAAATAATTATCCCAGTCTAAATCCAATGCTTTACACAACATCGTTCAACAAATAGCATCAATAACAAACATAAGTTATTTTATACTTTGTGTATAGGCTACACAGACATGTGTATACATTGGCTCTATAGTATTTGTCTATATTTATAATATACACTTCTAAATGGCTGAATGTTGCAAAGTATAAAAAGTAATATTTTTCACAAGAGCAGGCACACTGTTTTGTGGATGCTCTGTAAAGGCATCGACAGCTCTTGATCGCTTTCTGTGAACATATCATAACGCGATTGGCTTTAGTTGAACCAAATTTCCACCACACCAATATAATATTCTGGCATGTTTTAGTTGCAAAAAAATACTAATGTTATAGTTCGGAGAATAACTTGAATGAATTACATGGCACGTTGAACAAACGTCCTCACTTCTTCAATCAATATTAAGCCTAAATAAATACAAATGTCTAAAAATGTTCAAATATATAACATTACTTTCATATAGGCCTAATAAATAAATGAACAGTAGTATGCATGACAAACTTAAAGAACAGCAGGCCATACGTCTTATTTTGAACGCAGACCCTTTGCAAAGTAGCTAAATTATTCGCGGGGGACTTGTGATCTTTTTAATTATTCTGCTCTTCATTTTTGTCACACCATTCAAAATGCTCGAAATCCCATCCTTATAACCCCAGAAGACTATAAATTATCCAACTTTGAGATTAGGTCGACGAGCAGAACTCTTTCATTTGCTGGCAAGAAATGTGCAGGGGATAATTGAATGGACCGCTCTCTGGCGAGAAAAAAAAGAAAGTACACTTGTTATCTTGTGAACTCTCAACATATAAGATAGGAATCTAGTGAATGTCAGCATGAAAGATGGAATTAACAAGAGATCTTTTTATTGTTCTGGAAGGTCATTAGGCTGCCAATTGGGTAATTATGGAAATGCTCTGAATATTTTCCCCCTTCCGTTATAGGATCTGAGACCCTTCAATCAGCCCATCTCGTGGGAAAGTTCAGCCATAACTGCAAGTGTACCAGCAAAATCAAATTAGCCAAAGATATTTCATTAGTATTTATAGCCGGAGGCATTTGTTGAAGAGAGAAGTTGTGAGACTCACATGGATGAATTATTAGCTAATGACAAGGGTCATAGCCCACCTAAGACATACACTTGAGTAGACTTAATGAATTGAAGTCATTGATTGCATCGACTCTGGACGTTTATTCGTGTTGGAAATGAGTTCAGTGAACATCATAATACACAACAGCGCATTGGTTTGCAGCTGTTTATTTCAATACATCAGGACAGTAGCCTACAATTCACGATGTCATATGACATTAGGCTACTTTTATTTAGGGACATCAGGCGTGCCGCGTATACGGGCGTCCAGGCATCATGTATAGCCTAGCTATATTAAGTCTTTTTAGTGACATTTTATCTTATTTAATTGTCAATAGCTGCACTGTAGAAATAAAAACAAAATTCCACTAAAATGGAAATCTTGACTTTACTAGCCTATACAATAAATTATCAAATTGATGGCAATGCAGTTATGAGTTCATGGCACTTTTTAGACTTATTTACAGCCAAAGAAAACAGAAGCGATACTAGGCTAAACAGTGTGCCTAAACTTTGACATAAGAATCTGATTAATTTGACTAAAATTATAGATGGGAATGGGAAATGATTACAGTGATAACATGAAACTTCAATAGCCAATTAGCGATACTACTCACGCAATAGGCTACGGAGCCCCCAAGATAGACTGTCTTGGAAGGGTCCCATGTGAAACCACACTCAATAACTCTGAATTATAATTCTGACTGTACAATAATACTCTGTACAATAATTCTGACTGAATAACAAGCATTCGTGTAATTAAGCTGCGATAGTGAGTGAAGAAGCATCACTGTTGACTGATTGAGGTGACAAATAGCCTAGAAATTACGCGTAAATTCACCGTATTTGAGGTCAAGATTATTTTATACTCCTTTTGAAATGTTGTTGATTAACAAATACTAACATTTGAGGCATCGAACCTTAAACCCCTAAAAGAAAGAACCTAGGCTATACGTCAGCTTTCATATTGGGCCTATGTCCTTCATCTTCAAAATGTGTTTTCAATACGAAAAGATACAAATAGCCTGTATTGGAAATATTTAAGATTAAGTAGGCTATCGAGTTGTCAGAAAGAAGGGATACAGCAAGACGTGAAAAAGAGGGATGTTGGTCGAACTTGCGTTACGCAGGAAGTTAAGACAAAACCCAAATAACACCCTCTGGTCGTGCTAATGTGCTACTTCAGTCTTCATCTAAATAACAATAAAACGTACAAACCGAGTAACATCACACGTGCTTAACTATGCGCATTGGCATGTTAATCTAGCTGAAGGCGTCATTTTTGCATATCACACAGCAATATAAATATCATTTTGTGAAATAAACTTAAGAACGTAAACGTTTAGCAAAAAAAAAATAATAATAATAATAAATGATAACAAATTATAATGTACCTATAATGCATAATATTATTATAAACATATAAAATCGTGCAAGTATGGTACGGATGCAGTTTTATTCCTGTAGGCTATACAGTAGGCTATAGACAACAGGCTGCATTGTGTTTTTAACAGCAATCGATAGCAGAATTCATTATTTTGGTTTGAGGATATCAGTTAGATTGTGTACAGGCAGTTTCATTCTACCAGCTACAGAAAGACAAAAATAACACAATAGCCAAATAAATAAATAAAATATATAGAAAACTAAAATAATGTTTAAGACTTAAACATAGGCTACATAATCATTTATTACACGAAAAATATAGTTGATATATTTATCAAGATTATATTTGATAGGCTACTCTGTTTTGAATGGAAAACGATTCGTTGTTCAAAAAAAAAATTATCCAATTTAAATAAAGTCAAAATATTTTACATAAAAATAAAGAAATATATATATTTTTATTATTTTACACAGGAATGTCAAAATTAATGTACATTTTCAAATGTGTTTCCGTAGTGAAAATTGTATTCCCGATTAATTAATTCAGGAATGATCGCTATTATTCGTCCATTCATTTTCACCAAACTGTTCATTGTTTTTTTAAAGTAGTGTTTTGACATGCCGTTGTCATATAGTATAGCTTACCTACAGAATTATGTTATGTTCAACCGAATTTGCGAGAGAGAAAAAAAAACACATGATTTTCTGGTTTGGCTGTAATGGTGGGAGCCTACAGGATGATACTACGAAGGGGACTGTTAAAAATGAGCTGGATCATATTGTTTGACAGAAAGTTGCAGGTTGATAGAGTGGATTCTTCAAGGGGGTGAAAATGGTGAATTCAGAGAGAAAAACGGAGATCCTGCCTTCTGGTGGGTATAGCCTTAGGGAATCACGGTGTCGACCGTAGAAAATCCAATTAAGGATTGCATTTAAATGAAAAGTCATTTTTTAACCAGAGTATGACTTGGACACTTCCCTTTTAGATGAGAGTAGCAGTTTTCCTGCAAATGGCTCCTTTTTATTAAATCTGACATGCTGATAATGCGGAGTTGATTTAAAATAATTGGCACAATAACCGTAATTAAAAGCGGTAACAAAGCCATTAATTTATTACAGTTGTGCAAGCTTATCCCCAACTGTGCTTACATAATAAAATTACTACCAGTAAAAGATCAGCCACTTGCAAAATACATTCGATTACGGGGTCCAAAGTCTTTATTTGATTTGGTTTATTTTCCATCACTAATAAAATATGCATTAAACATATGACCAAACAGTCAAATCATCACGCAGTTAGTCAATTAGGAGTCATGAAAAAACGCTGAACAGAAACAATAGAAAATGATTATTTCATTTTATTCTATAAGATCTTGCAAGGTGCTTATTTATTAATGTATTCAGATAAGTCATAATGCAGAATTAATAGTCCTATACACTTTAAGCACTAATGCGAGACATCCTTAGCCTATAGTTCAAGTTCAGTTTTCATCAGGGTTGCATCCTTTCCTCTGCACACCACCTCTTCCCTGAATGGACACATTTCCCATTACGCCATTCAATTTTCCCTTCTATCTCTTTTATTTCAGCGATTTAATTAGGCATAAATTCGATCCAGCTTTGCTATTTGTGAGCTATTTGTTTCTGACCTTGCTGGGTAATTCATTCAGCCGCTGTATCCGCACCGTCACCGACTATGCCCGCGTCTCATAATAGGTTCATGCTGGAAAGAGTTAGCTTATTATTCTAAAAGGTTTTGTCGGGTTAAGCCGTGCATGTGTGCTTAAATGTACATTTCATTAACAAACTGCAAAGGTATAAAGCCGGATTTATGGAGCTTCAAAAGATCACAGAGAGGACGAATTTGATCTCCTTTTGGGCGATATCATCCGCGATGTCTTTCAGTGCGCACTGACTCGAGATATATGGTCTTTTACATTTTAAGCCGCTGACAAAACACTTCATCATTTTGCAAAGCGCTAAAAAAACCCAAGGAAACAACCGGTCTAAACATGCATTTATAGCCTATTAAACAACAGCCTAATCACAATTAGCCAATGCCCATGAAGATAGACTATAGCCGTAAAAAAAAAAAAAAAATCTGAAAATATTTGGAGTTTGTTGAATTAGGGCTCCAAATATTTATCTACTAAAGAAATATATATATATATATATATATATATATATATATATATATATATATATATATATATATATATATATATATATATATATATATATATATATATATAATTGTGTAAAAACTATTAATCAATTGCATAATGAGCAGAAGAACCATTTTCCAAAGCAAATATTGGCTTTAGGTTAGATGGTGCCCTCTTCATCCTCAAAGTATAGCCCGTATTGATAAACGGGACATCACACGGGCCACTGTCTGTTTGCCTGAGCCCTTCAATACCATTAATAACAACACGATTCAATTAATCTCCTTTATTCACCATGCAAAAACAGCTTCAAAGATGTTGCACAAGTACACGTTCCTTGGAGAATTAAAAAGGATGGTAAAGGTAAAGGTCGAGGTAAGAGGTTGTGGCCTATTTGCAGATTAAATGTCATCCCAACAAAAACAAGGCATACTGAAAAACATATAGGCGAATAGCCACTATTTATTGAGTTCCCTAAATATTCTATATATATTACAAATAAAAGGATATAAGATAAAATAATAATATCATTAATAATAATAATAATAACTGCGCTTATAATTAATGATAATATTAGCCTAATAGTCATAAAGTAGTATTTAACATTAACAATTAGCCTAGTTTAAGGCTAGACATGCACATGCGGAGCTATTTAGAGAGCAGACCTGCAAAACCTGCGCCTAAAACAGCGATAAGCAATTCACTAAATATAGAGCTTTACTATTGTTTTCTAACAGTTTCGTAATTCTGACCGTTAAGAAAATGATACAGCCTTTGTGTAAGCCCTAATTGAATGGTGGTGAGAATAATTGATTCATGCGTCGATTACATAAGGCTTTATTTTCATTACAGCAGGGGTTTATTCCAAGCCGTAGATCGATAAGACGTTTTGTTACTTGTGGTTAATAGTTGATGAATATAACCACAGACATTTTTCTTTGCATCGACAAAAATGTAGGCTACAATCACGACAATGTTTAATCTCTCAAATATTCAGAGAAAGCGAGCATTCAACAAACCACAGATAATAAAATCTTGCAGCTCCCGTGAAGCACAACGAGACTGAGAAACATTTTCCTCACACGATCCAGGAAATGTTAAAAGAGTTTACATACTCCCTCTCCGCTTTCTTTTTCTTGGGAATATCCCACATGCGTCGCTCACCTGTGCGCGTGTGAATGGCTCCTATGCATTTACCCGCGCGCTCATTTCCTACTTAATTCATATGTTAACACGTGCAATGATGAGGGTCGTTAGCACCTCGACAAAGATCTTTACTTAGAGATTTCCATTGTTTTTGTACTTATTTCACACGTAACAAAATCAGTGCTAACGTCTACAGAAACACTCAAGCGAAGGCTAGTTTAATTCTCCACAAAGAATTGAATTTCAAAAGTAGCCTTCAACCGTTAATTTAAGCATGCCGTATTCGAGCACACAATATAAATAAATGACAAGAGATTCGATTAACTTAGCTGTAGACGTTTTCGTTCAGCAGCTTTCAATATAGGCTAATTGGCCTGAGAAAAGTTAAGTTTGCGTTTAGCGCGGGCGAGTGAATGCGAGTCAGCTCTGGAGATGATTTCAATCACGCAGGCCAATTCTCTCCCCTCCGCTACCGCTAAATGGTCTATGACGGACGAACAGAGGCGATGTTACTGTTGTTCCCTTTGTTGACAAATCCATGAAACAACTTCGGCTCAGCGGTATAACAGCGCGACCTCTGACGTCGGCGGGTCACGTGACGCGGCTGATAGTATATCTTTAAGTGAAAAGTAATCTATCAGACAGTCCTTAAACCTGCTTTTCAACGCATGCGTCATCTTGACTCCACGGTCCAAAACCACGCTTAAGTGTCGAGGAAATACACTGGAAAGTAGACGAGGTGTAGCCTGTCTGCAGAAAGAAGTCTTTAGACTGGAGAGAAATATTTTCTAAAATTGAAGTTTTCCTGGCAGGCCGGCCGGGACTGACCTGCATTTATAGCCACTGGTCGTCATCTGATCTTGGGTTGCTCCAGCAGTAAACTGAGCGGTGATGACCCTGTCTGGAGGCACCAGTGCCAGCAACATGTCCGGTCAGACCGTACTCACAGCTGACGATGTGGATATCGACGTGGTCGGGGAGGGCGACGAGGGGATGGAGCGGGACAGTGACTGCGAGAGCCAATGCATGCAGGACCGGGGAGATGAGGTGGAGGAAATCGAGGTGAAAGAGCGCAGCGTCAGTCCATGCGAGAGCGCCGGCGAAGGGGAGTCCAAAGGAGATGCGCAAGAGAGCTCCTCCGGTTCCATGACAAGCAAGCCCAAGAACAGTCTGGTGAAGCCGCCCTATTCGTACATCGCCCTCATCACCATGTCCATCCTCCAGAGCCCGCAGAAGAAGCTGACGCTCAGTGGGATCTGCGAGTTTATCAGCAACCGCTTTCCTTACTACCGGGAGAAGTTTCCGGCCTGGCAAAACTCCATTCGCCATAACTTATCCCTCAACGACTGCTTCGTCAAGATCCCACGGGAACCGGGCAACCCGGGCAAAGGCAACTACTGGACCCTCGACCCCCAGTCGGAAGATATGTTCGACAACGGCAGCTTTCTGAGGAGGAGGAAACGCTTCAAGAGACACCAGCCGGACATTCTCAGGGAACAGACCGCCCTCATGATGCAGAGTTTTGGGGCATATAGTATTGGGAATCCTTACGGACGCCACTATGGAATTCACCCGGCCGCGTATTCGCACCATGCTCTCCAGTACCCGTACATTCCCCCGGTGGGTCCGATGCTCCCTCCGGCGGTGCCTCTCTTGTCCTCCGCAGAACTGAACAGAAAGGCATTTAACTCTCAACTAAGTCCAAGTCTCCAGTTGCAACTGAACAGCCTGAGCACCGCGTCGATTATCAAATCTGAGCCGTCCAGTCGACCATCGTTCAGCATAGAAAACATTATCGGGGTCTCCAGCAGCTCTACGAGCGCACAGACTTTCCTACGGCCGCCTGTGACGGTGCAGTCCGCCTTACTGAGCGCACAGTCCCTGTCCTTATCCCGGACATCAGCTGCCATCGCGCCTATTCTCAGCGTCCCGTCAAATATCATCTCTGGACAGTTTTTA
The DNA here is from genome assembly GCF_988280905.1 of Pimephales promelas. Lineage (NCBI taxonomy): Eukaryota > Metazoa > Chordata > Actinopteri > Cypriniformes > Leuciscidae > Pimephales > Pimephales promelas. The sequence goes on along the minus strand of NC_142776.1, from coordinate 24,287,818 downwards.
CCGACCGCGTCCACAGCAGCGATATCTAAATGGCCTTCTCAATGATAATCAGACTATTTTTTAGACATATTTTAAATACGATAAAGCACGAACTATAGGCAGCACTGGACAATTCGTCCGCCCCAATGTAGCCATGTAAAGACTTTTGAGAAAAAAAGAAAATTCATAATCAAAAAGGAATGCTTTCGGTACAGGTAATGTTTGTAAATATTTGTACAAAGAAATTAATTTACATGTTTTTTCTTTCTTATTTCATTTCGTAATTGAGTGAGCCTTATTTTTTTTCTTCATATTTTGTTTTCATCCTGAAAGAAATGATTTCAAGAATGTTTTTCCCTTTTGTTTTCCATTATGAAATATTAAACTGTTCTTATTGAAAGACTGAAAAAGTATGTTTATCAAATTTAAATATATGTAATCTATGTAGCAATATTGTGTTGTAAATCAACTTAATTTGTTAATAAATATGAAAAACATCCAAAGCATCTCAGACACAATCGGTTTTATTAAATCAAACACATTCTTTCTAAAATTAGGCTACAGGAATGCAACGATGACACCTGCAAACAAGCATCAAATCTGAAAGAAATCTAAACGTATAAATTATGGTTTTAATTCACATAGGCTATTTGTGATTTAAAAAAATAGCAGTTTCATCTCAAAATAGAGTAAATGTTAAAACAATAAATAATTGAGTGTTTATAGGGAGCTAAAATGAAAAGATAAAGGAGATTATTTTACGACAGCAAATTAGCAAATAAAGCATTTTGAAATAAAATAAGCCGTTATTTGTCAAAATAAATAAATAAATAACAGGATATCTTAACGCAAAATTATAAAAACCCTGCTACTAACATGTTATCATACGGTGATATTGTGAAACAAACCAATCGTTTAAAAAAGCAGCTTCTCAGTTTCTGGTTGCAAAACGACCACAGATAGCCGTCTATAACTTGCATTGAAGATAATCTTCTACAGTAATAATATACTAACAGTGAAAAATAGAATAATAATTACAAATTAAAAAAGGTTACTTAATTTTACAAAAATAGAAACATTCTTATTAAAAAAGGTCAAAAGCCGTCGCGAAACTGCCGTATCCGTTTACAAGTGAAAACGAAGGCGACCTAAAAATGTTTGGGAAGTTGTTCCTATTAAAGCAACACTCTTTCACAGTTGTGTCTAGCTAATCAGTTCAACTCTAACAGCAAATGGTAGATGGTGTGTGGCGCACAAGAGTTAGGGCTATATTTAAGTGATACCCATGGGAAAAGAAAAATAGTCCTCTTCTTGAATTCAGTTTCAGACCAAAGACGCTGCTGAGTCTGACACTGACCCTTTGAACAGGACGGTTCCACGACGGTCTCGTTATTCCTTAAAATGTGATGCATATTTTTAAGCACATTGTTGTGATGTCTTCCTGCACAGTGGACTTTCACATTACAGTAATATAGCTGGATTTTTCTTTAAAAAAAATAGGTCGTCGTTGTGTTTTCATTCCCTTTTATCATGGTTATTATTTTTAAGATATTTACAAACACGGTTCATATTCAAAAGTAACATTCAGCTAAACTTTATTAAATAGTTTATCAATAAATGAAAATTGGACTTAATAAAACAGGCAAATTAGGCTACTTTAAAACATCTGAAACGACGTTTAGAAAAATACAGTGACAAGATGATCACTCAGGCCTATAAAAAAATACAAATAAAACGTGACAGAAATGATCCAGCACATCAGATGATGCTGCTATGGGTAATGTCTTTAGCCTATCACTAGACAGAGTCTACAGGAATAAATTAGCCTACATCAAATAAACGACTGCTTTGCTAATGGAAGCACTAATCTCGATGCATCTAAACATGTAACCGTGTCATCTCAAAATACAGGTTATTTGCATCTGTTGCGGGGATAATGATCGCGCACGTGGATCAGATGTTATTTGTTTTGGACTAGAGATACTGTGAAATTGTTCAGATTCAACGGGTTTTAATAAGGGATCTATTTCAAGGACGGCTGGTGGGAAAGAGTTGACTCTTTAACGAGTGCAAGGTTAACACATCACGATCACGCAAAACACATTATGCAAAGAGTCACGAGACATGGCCTATTTTTTATTAGACCAAAAATAAATAAATAAATAAATAAATAAAAAATAGCCTGAATAAATAAAGGAGACCTTACGCTGTACATATTTACAAATCATGCATGCAAGGTTATGTCAAGCTAGGTGTTTAGCAACAAGCTATATAGTCAGATTTTTTTTTTGGCTAAACTATTCTTTTACATTCTGTCGCGTAACATTTAGCAGACTTCAGACGTTTAAGAGCAACTGTTTTGAAACTTTCTATTTTTCTTGGCGTGTGAAACACAAAGGAAAACCCCTTGCTGAGCATTTTGAAAGTGACAAGTGGTCGGACGGATTTCTGGGTAAACAACGCTTTGACCTTTTTGGATCCACCTGCTCTCCGGTACACAGGTGTAGAGTCCTCTGTTCCCGTCCCATACACACATGCTTTTATTCGATGTTATACACTATAAGGATTATTTTTCTAATTAGACATGCCTAACTCTCTCTTTGACAATAAACACAAACAGATGTTTAGACATTTTTGATGAGTAGAAAAGGGATGATAACAGCGGGGACTGTTTCAAAAGGCTTGCAAGCAAGCAAAAAAAGAACAGCTCTGATTTCATAATCACAATACAGAAGCCATATATGCAGGACCACTGACAAGGTATCTCCTGGAGCACATGCCCAACAGTAAATTTGGATACAGTGCTTACTAAATATTTAAAGGGTGCAGAGACGAAGCAGTAAATGACAAAGATGGCAAACAGCGGCATTAATATGCCATTGAGTGCAATGTGACTAATAGGCTCCTTACTGTAATGAAAGTGTCATTGCAAATCAGAACTTGTCCATGGTTATCATTTATAAATATTTGATGTCCCTGGTATAAGAAGCTGTCATATCCATGCAGCAGCTCTTAAAGTGAAAGAAATGCTAATGATTGCACCAGATAAGAGTTGAGGGACTCAAGTATAGGGCCAATGATTGTAAAGAGAGCAACAACCACAATTCAGAATTGAATTTGACAACCTTGCAAATGCTCTCTAACCTAAATTAAAATGACATAGGACCAGGTAGGTTTATATCTGTTAGATCTTAGATGAACAGGAAACATAAAAGATTAGATGGGACCAATACATAATAAACTACAAGCAAATTGCTTTCTATTTTTATAAAGTTATATTGTCTAAACTAACTTTACTTTATGTAATTATAAAATTATTTGGTTACCAATGATAGAAACATAAGCAATGCTACAAAAAGGTGAGCATATTTATTTATTACATTTTGAATTGTTTAAAATTGTCATTTAAATGAAAATAGCTTGTTATGGGATAGCTAGGCTATATTGATCACCTGAGTGCTTCTATAATTGGAGATACATTTCGAATTTCAAAAAGTTATGGAAAAAACCCTAACACTAACTGAAATTATTCAGTATTGACAACATATTCACTTCTAATAATTCAGTGCTTGCCAACACAAGTTACTTACTTTTTTTTTACTTTTAACAAAAAATTATTTCTTATATTGTTTGCCAACTGTTACTGTCAATTTTGTAACATACGGTCAGCATTGTTACTCTACTTTGGTAACAAAATTGACCATTTGAAACTTTTTTAGCCAGAAACTCCACCTGCTAACATAAATTCTAAGAGCATAAGGCACTAATGACATCGTGATTGAAAGACTTTTTAACAACCCACGGTGTGATCAGTGATAAATTATATTTTTGTGGTAACAATTTTGACGTTTAACAAAATAACTCTTGGTGTGAGAACTTTTTAGGTTAAAATATTTTCTCACAGAGAGCACACAGTGCTTCAGATCAGTGAGGGAAAGTAACATCTTATTAATGTATCCTGTATCAGTATTTTCCTAATTGTACAACATTACATTTAAAGGCAAGTAAATTTAATGTTGTAAAATTAGGGAAGTACTGATTAGCCTAGCCTACTTTGGACAACAAGCAATCATGATTTTCAGCTGTCATTTTTTTTTTTTTTTTACAGAAAATATTATATTTTTATGGCCTGCAACATTTTGTGATATATGAAAATGCGTACCAAATTATTAAAATAATTAAAAAAATATATAATAATTTGAAAAAAAGCAGAAAAACAATTAAGACTTTGGACACCATGAAGCTACCAGCAATTAGCCTGTAGAATCAAACACAATGCCCTGTTAGACTATCTCTCGCCCTGTATTGATACGGCATTTTTTTGATAGTTTAACATTAACACAACAGTATTCTTTTTCAATTTCTTCATAATCTGATTCCAAGTGTTCATAATTAGGTAAAAGGCCAGTAATAGAAGGCGTTCATTCAGCGTCTTTACCTGATGATGTTCCATACGTCCATTTGATAACCGTCTATTTATTCAGGGTATTTAAGTAACATCTTTACGTACAACCTAATATATTTGAGACAGAATGGGGTATTACTAACAACATTTTTTAGGTTTTGATCGGTCTATGGTTCATATGGGTTAATTGGGTTCATTATTGTAAACCAGACCTGTTCGTTCAACCCACAGACTGTATGATGATGTCATCACGAGGCGCCAATCCGTTGACGTAATCTGTTTCAGGAAGTGAATTTCAGCCGATTCCGCTCTGCTGGAAAGCATCGACAGCATAAGCGATGTTATGATTCATGATTTTTAAATCAACCGTCCGAAAGGCTACCAGACATGGAGAACTGGAGCCTTATTTCACTCTGCGTGTTGCTCGGTTTAACGACAAGATGGGCGGTGTCTTTTCACTCATACTCAGGTTGGTTTTCAATAAACCACCGTTTTGTTTTAGGATTGACACGTCAATGTCAGTGGCAGCAGGTGGTCGGAACAGTTCATTCATCTGTACATGAGCAAGAAAATTTGCTCATCTAAAATAAAATTCTTGTGGGATAAACTTTATTCGTGAAATAAATGTTATATATGATGTTTATTATACCGCATTTAGGTTTTAATTAATAAACCATGCATGCTATTTTGCATGTAAATGAATGGAATAGGTGCAGGGAAACCGCCAATGTTCGGGGACTATGAAGCACAGAGACACTGGCAAGAAGTGACTTACAATCTGCCTGTTCATGAATGGTTAGTGAGTCTTTCATTCCTCCTCCATGGCCAAGTACAACATTGGTGAATCTCTCTCTCTCTCTCTCTCTCTCTCTCTCTCTTTCTCTTTCTCTCTCTCTCTCTCTCTCTCTCTCTCTCTCTCTCTCTCTCTCTCTCTCTCTCTCTCTCTCTCTCTCTCTCTCTCTCTCTCTCTCTCTCTCTCTCTCTTTTAGATTATTTAATTTATAAGGCCAGTGCCTTAAGTGGATTCTGAGAGAAACCTAATAGTTTTTTTTTCTTTTCCTAACAAGGTACTTTAATACTACAAATAATGATTTGGACTACTGGGGACTTGATTACCCTCCTTTGACAGCCTATCACAGTCTGATGTGTGCATATGTGTAAGTGTTGTTTTACATGGTACATCATCCATATTTTTTTTAACTTACCAGTTCAGTTGAACATGGCTTGATGATGGTTATTTTGATTTTTCTGTGTGTATTTCTGATAGAGCAAAGCTGCTCAATCCTGAATGGGTGGAGTTGCATGCATCTAGAGGCTATGAAAGCCACACTCATAAGTTGTTCATGAGAGCCACAGGTAGGTATTCATGACATCAGACATTTAATTCAAATATGTTAAATGGCAGCGTAATAATTTCTTAACTTAACTGAATTTAGAGCATAAAACAAACAATATTGAGATATATATTTAGAATTAAGTATATACAGTGCTGCTCAAAAGTTTACACACGCCTTGCAGAATCTGTGAAAATTACTGTGAATAATTTTAACAAAATAAGGGATCATACAAAATGCATGTTAATTTTTATTTAGTCCTGAATAAGATATTTTGCATAAAATTTTCTTTACATATACAAGACACAAGATAACAAAAAAGCAGAATTTATAAAAATGACTCCGTTTAAAAGTTCCGAAAGGCAATTGAACTTTAAACAAAAATAAAATAAAAAATTGGACCTCTTCAGCCTGCTCAAAAGTTTTCACCCCTGAAAAGATAGTCCCTCCTGCAACCACATCAAAACCCATTTTCAACATGTCTATACACTTTGTAAGCTTGAGTCACAAAAGCTCTTTGATTCCTTCAACACCACAATAATAATAATGACAATACAAACCAAATAGCAATAAAAATATTTTTATCTGTAGCATATTGAAGTGTACCATAGACTTTGAGTGTAGTGTCACCATTAAAATAGTTGAAGTCAGCAGGTCTCCGAGTGATGGTCATTTATAAATATAAGTATGTTTCAAGTTCCGTTTTGTGTAATGTGTTAATAGGAATTTTCTGATCATAGGCAGAGGGTAAACCAACTCCAGGGTTAGGGGGTGCGTTTCCCCTTTAAAAACACATGGAAATAAATTCTTTGAAACAGTTTCAAGTTTTGTGTGACCACACAACACATCCCAGCTAAGCATGGCAGAAAATCTGCAAAGAGCGCTCCCTTTATAATCACAAAATGCTGTCACTCATCTTAGTTTATTGCAAGTCTGAAATTCTCTGAATCGATCCAGGATTGTTGAGGAGAGAATAAATAACACAATATCACATAGGCCTACATTAAAAATAAACTGTTCTTTTCTGAACGCCTGACCGCGTAGCGTGGCAAGTTGATGCCTTATCTTGCAGACTGCTTTTCTCTCGCGTGTCACGTGACCAGTGTAATCGCAGCTCTTGAGATTACGAAATCGCGTTTCATCATATCGCGATTTTATCGCAAATGCAATTAATCGTTCAGCCCTAGTGGGGTTATTGTTACCTGTTACCTGTAACCTGCATTGCTTTGAATACTCTTGGATGCTGTAACGCATTTTAATGTTTACAGGGCTTTGTATCAATCCTAAATTGCATAGGATTGATTAAGTAGTTCCTTTTGACACATAATGTATATTAATCTTCTTCATCTCTATTAGTTCTTTTTTCAGATATTTTGATCTACATTCCAGCAGTTTTGGTTTATTGCTTCTACTTTTGTGATGGTTCCTCTAAACAAAAGGTATAGCTAAACCAATTCCCTTGAATTTGTATATTGTTAAATAATATAAGTTAATAAAAATAATTGTGATTATATTATTGCTTTGATTTGGTCAAACTACCTTTTTGTTCCCATAGGTTGCCACAGCTCTCTGCATCCTTCTGTATCCAGGACTTGTACTGATTGACTATGGCCATTTTCAATATCCTTTACCATGTAATCTAATTCTGCTATATTATTTAATGTGTATCTAATTTAATATATTCACACATAAGTTAAGAACTTAAAACCCAGCAAAAACAGCATGTGCATTGTCTTTAACTACATATTCAGATATAACAGTGTGAGCCTGGGTCTGGCTCTATGGGGGATTCTGGGACTTGGTTTGGGCTGGGACCTGTTTGGTTCCTTGGCCTTCACCTTGGCTCTCAATTACAAGCAAATGGAATTGTACCACTCACTGCCTTTCTTCAGCTACCTCATGGGGAAGTGCATCAAACAGGGCTTGACTGGGCGAGGGTGAGTCTTGCATTGGTTGTTGCATAAATACTGCATTTTGGTGGTTAAATGTTGATCCCAATTATATGTTCAAGTTGAGAAGACTATTTGTTTTTTAAGTAGACCTCAACAATTTTAGAAGATACAAAAGCCGTGGTGTTGTAGTAAAAGTAGGACTGCTAAATGTGTGTGTGTATATAATTAATGAAATCAAAAATAGCACCTAAATTAAAAGTAAAGTCATTGGTAATTTTTTTAATTGCTGAACCTAAATCTCAGCAAGTATGATTTATTACTTACAAGTGGTTGATTTATTATGATTATGATTTATTACTTACAAATGTATTAATTACAAAAGTTCCGTTAACGGAAAATTGTTCACCATTAATTAATGAATCTGTTGACATTCCTATAATTACAAGTTGCTGTACAATCCAGCCGAAAGTGCCTGATTTATGCTAGCTTATTACAAATGCTTAATGTTTGTCTTCTTGCACTTTACCACTACTGGTGTAATTTTAAAATAGTATTTTATTATTAAATTGGTAAGTATATAATAAAAATTATATAGTAAAATATGCAGGTAACAACATGCAGTTTTACATTAGTCCTGCAGCAAGTCTCAGTGCAAGTCCTCTGCTCTTTGCTGTCTTGCATTTGTTGATTTAGTAACAATGTACCAAGGGCATTTGGAGGCAAATGCATTGGTGGATTAGTTTGCCTGGGAAGAGACATGTCCAGATGACTCTCTGGCCATGCCTGACCCTCCCTGCTAAGTCTGTGCATGCAACTGTATATCTACAGCTGAGAGGTGTTAGCAGTTACAGAATACAGCAAATTGAAAAACTGTGATGGTATGTTGTCTCTGCTCAAGTAGTTGAAAAACCTAATTAATGACACGTAAATTATGTTTATTACGTTTTTTTTTTCCTAATATGTAATTAAGCTCATCTATTTTATTTTTCACTTACAAGTATTACATTAATAGAATTCTTACAAATATGTATAAAATCATGCACACTCCAATTTTATCAGTGGCCTATAAAAAGGTCATTGAAACAGACATTGTCATCCCTGGATGAAACAAAATTGCTTAATATTTTTTTTATTTCTTTATACACTAACCAAAAGGATTATTAGGAACACCATACTAATACTGTGTTTGGCCCCCTTTCGCCTTCAGAACTGCTTTAATTCTACGTGGCATTGATTCAACAAGGTGGTGAAAGCATTCTTTAGAAATGTTGGCCCATATTGGTAGGATAGCATCTTGCAGTTGATGGAGATTTGTGGGATGCATATCCAGAGCACGAAGCTCCCGTTCCACCACATCCCAAAAATGCTCTATTGGGTTGAGATCTGGTGACTGTGGGGGCCATTTTAGTACAGTGAACTCATTGTCATGTTTAAGAAACCAATTTGAAATGAGTCCAGCTTTGTGACATGGTGCATTATCCTGCTGGAAGTAGCCATCAGAGGATGGGTACATGGTGGCCATAAAGGCCATGGTCAGAAACGATGCTCAAGTAGACTGTGGCATTTAAACAATGCCAAATTGGCACTAAGGGGCCTAAAGTGTGCCAAGAAAAAATACCGTACAACATTACACCACCAGCCTGCACAGTGGTAACAAGGCATGATGGATCCATGTTCTCATTATGTTTACGCCAAATTCTGACTCTACCATCTGAATGTCTCAACAGAATCGAGACTCATCAGAGGCAACATTTTTCCAGTCTTTAGCTATCCAATTTTGGTGAACTCCTGCAAATTGTAGCCTCTTTTCCTATTTGGCCAAGGGCTTGATATGGAGGGTTCACAAAGAATGGTGTGAAGGGAAAAAACGTCCAGTATGCAGCAGTCCTATGGGCGAAAATGCCTTGTTGATGCTAGAGGTCAGAGGAGGATGGGCCGACTGATTCAAGCTGATAGAAGAGCAACTTTGACTGAAATAACCAATCGTTACAACCGAGGCATGCAGCAAATGATTTGTGAAGCTACAACATGCACAACTTCGAGGCGGATGGGCTTCAACAGCAGAATACCCCACCGGGTACCACTCATCTCCACTACAAATAGGAAAAAGAGGCTACAATTTGCAAGAGCCCACCAAAATTGGACAGTTGAAGACTGGAAAAATGTTGCCTGGTCTGATGAGTCTCGATTTCTGTTGAGATGGTAGAGTCAGAATTTGGCTTAAACAGAATGAGAAAATGGATCCATCATGCCTTGTTACCACTGTGTAGGCTGGTGGTGGTGGTGTAATGGTATGGGGGATGTTTTCTTGGCAGACTTTAGGCCCCTTAGTGCCAATTGGGCATCGTTTAAATGCCACGGCTTACCTGAGCATTGTTTCTGACCATGTCCATCCTTTTATGGCAACCATGTACCCATCCTATGATGGCTACTTCCAGCAGGATGTCACAAAGCTCGAATAATTTCAAATTGGTTTCTTTAACATGACAATGAGTTCACTGTACTAAAATGGCCGCCACATTCACCAGATCTCAACCCAATAGAGCATCTTTGGGATGTGGTGGAATGGGAGCTTCGTGCCCTGGATGTGCATCCTACAAAACTCCATCAACTGCAAGATGCTATCCAATCAATATGAGCCAACATTTCTAAAGAATGCTTTCAGCACCTTGTTGAATCAATGCCAAGTAGAATTAAGGCAGTTCTGAAGGCGAAAGGGGGTCAAATACAGTTTTAGTATGGTGTTCCAAATAATCCTTTAGGTGAGTGTATATATAAAAATGTAAGTATGGATTTAATGTGTCTGTTACATTTTTGAGTTTTTACCGTGCTTTTTGTGTGTACCCAGATTTTTTCAGTTGGCCAAGATCGCATTGACTGTATTGGTGACTTTTGCCCTCTGCTGGATGCCTTTTTTGTCTGACCCCAAACAATCTCTACAAGTTCTTAATCGTCTTTTTCCCATTGGCCGGGGTCTGTTTGAGGTAATTCCCCTACTGTATATGCATCATCACAAAGCATCAATGGGCAAACTCTTTGAAGTTCACCTAAATAGATTCCTTTCATTGATTCTATTGAACTTAGACTTGCATAACGTACTCGGTTACTAACACGTAACTTCGGTTCTCTCTAGAAGATGGAAAGAGTACCGGTAATATCTTGCGCTTGGGGAAAACTTATTTTCCACAAGATATTGAAGTCAAAAATTATCCTTAATTTTGAATGAATGTAAAACGTGTTGTGGCACCATGCAGACATAGGCAAGATGGCTCTCGTGCCTATTGGCTGTCCTGCGGCAACTGCAGCAGCCTGTCGAGAGAGGCCCTTGGTGAAGTCAGATCCAATGGGAGTGCTTCTCGCCCACTACGTCAACTCCCGCCAAAGACAGCGTGGCCTGGGCCTATAAATATAGCTCGATGGGCTGATATAATCTGGTTTTCATCGCTTAAAAAAAACAGAGCGTGTTGCATGCACGGCAAATATATGTAGTACTCGTTCTCACTTCTAGAGAGAACCAAGGTTATGTTAGTAACCGAGTGCTAGGGGAACACAGTGTAAAACGGCGTGCGTGGTGGGATCCAACACCAAAGTCCCAAGGGCAGGTGCCCTGGGCTCATATAGTGCATAATCACCAGGCAGTCTGAGAAGAGAGGCTAGAAGCGTCATTCCCAATAAGATAGCGTCCTAAGGGAGCTAATCGCATCAACAGTGTTCCATTCAGTCAGGGTGAAAATTTTCGGCCTGAACTGGGTAACGTTATGGGTCGTACTTTAGCCCATGGAGTTATTTTATAAATCAGTGAGCGGTGCTCAAGCGGTTGTATTCTGAGCTGACGCAACAAGGCAGACAATACTTATTTTTAGACCGAAAGTAGTTTACCCTGTAAGGCGGGAACCTCTAGGTTGTAAAACTTTATACATTTAGAAGGGGAGGCCCAGCCTGCTGCCATACAGATATCCTGCAACGAAATCCCCGTAGACCAAGCCCGCGACGAGGCCATGCCTCTGGTGGAGTGCGCTTTAACACCGAAAGGACACTTCAAGCTTTTAGACGTGTATGCCAGCGCTATGGCATCAACTATTCATCTGGATAGGCTCTGTTTCGATGCGGTTAGTCCCTTAGCACGTCCGCTGAACGAAACAAAGAACTGCTCGGTCTGTCTGAAGACTGAGCAGCAGACGAGCGAGACAAATAAGCTGTTAATAGCTGTTCCCTGGCAGACAGGGAAATAACCTGAGCCCTGAACAGTGTGTTGAGGGATTTAGGCACGTATCCGTGTCTTGGTTTGAGGATGACTTTTGACTCATTTGGCCCAAATTCCATACACGTCGCGCTTACTGAGAGCGCATGTAAATACCCTATGCACTTTACTGAAGCAAGAGCCATAAGAAAAATTGTCTTGAACGACAGATGTTTCATGTCTGACAAATGGATTGGCTCGAACGGGGCACCTTTCATGGCTTCCAAAACCATGGAAAGGTCCCACATGGGGACTGAGGGGGGTCTGGGAGGACTCAGCCTCTTAGCTTGCTTAAGGAAGCGGATGACCAGATCGTTCTTCTGCAGTGACTGGCCAGTCGCGGGTTTTGTAAAAGCTGCAATGACCGTTATATGAATGGGGTTTTGCCTTTATCCAGTAGCTCTTGAAGGAAGGAGAGAACTTCCGTAACCCCGCAGTCTAGGGGTGAAAAGCCTCGAGCTTTGCACCATCCAGAAAATACAGACCATTTTGAGGAATAGAGTTATCTAGTAGACTGCGCTCTAGCCTGCGTGATCGTGTTTAACACTCCCTCCTGGAGGTTTGCGGGTACCTTTTAATGGCCCATGCGTGCAGGGACCACAGCTCCAGATGAGGATGCCAAATCGAGCCCTTGGCCTGAGAGAGGAGGTCTTTCCTTGTCTGTATTGGCCATGGGACAGTGCTTGTCAGCTGCATCAGAACTGTGAACCAAGCCTGTTTTGTCCAGAGCGGAGCCACAAGTAGCATTGAGCATTCGTTTTTCCTGATTCGTTCCAATACCTGAGGCAGGAGCGAGACAGGGGGAAAAGCATAGAGTGGGCAGCGGGGGCAGACGTGGGCCAGCGCATCCCTGCTCTTGGGGAAAAACTTTGGACAGTGAGCGTTTTCTTGGTTTCTTGTTTCTGGACAGTCTGTCTGGTCCCAAATTAAGGTGACCAGGCACATGTTCTGCTCTCAATGAGTGCAGATTGTGCTGAGCCCAGACCAGGAGGTGTTCCGTCAGCCTGTAAAGGTTTTGGGACCTGATGCCACCCTGGTAATTTATGTAGGCCACTACTGACATGTTGTCCGAGCGGACCAAGACATAGTGACCTTTCATTCAGGGACAAAAACGCCTCAGCACGTTTTTGACTGCCATCATTTCTAGACAGTTTATGTGTAGGAGCTTCTCCCATTCTGAGCACTGGCCAAAGAACGGTCTGCTTTCGAGCAGTGCTCCCCATCCCGAGGTGGAGGCGTCCATGGACAACAGCTTCACACTTAAGTAAGTCCCCAGGTTTACTCCTTTCTTACACCCAGATTTATCTCCAAGGTTTCAGAGCTGAGATGCATTTCTGATTGAGGCTAAACAGACCGGAGGCCCATGCACGATAACTGCAGCGGGCGCATGCGAAGCAGACCCAGCATTTTCTTAAACCTTTTGAGCGAGACTATAGTGCCGAAGCAGAAGGATTTTGTGATGCGCCGAATGTTCAGTCTGCTCTCGTCATAGACAGCGAGTCCAGTTCTGTGCCGAGAAAAGTTATTCTCTGACTGAGAGACAGCAAACTTTTCGCCCAATTGACTTTGAGACCTAGATTCTCGAGATGTTCGAATAATATGGTCCTGTTTTCTATGGGCTCTGAGTGTGATCAAGCTTGAATCGTCCAAGTAGTTCAAAACTCGCATGCCTCAGATGCAAAGGCTCGTCCCACAGAAAGCTTTTCTCAGATGGCGCGGCTTCTTCACTCCGGATCCAGCGATGCGCAAGCTTCGCTGAAGAGATGAAAAATCTGATTATATCAGTCCATAGAGCTATATTTATAGGCCCACAGTCACTTTGGCGGGAGGTGAAGGGCTCCTCTTGATAGGCTGCTGCAGTTGCCACAGGACAGCCAATAGGCACGCGAGCCATCTTGCCTATGTCTGCATTCTGGCGCAATGCGTTTTACATTAATTCAAAATTAAGGATCATTTTTGGCTTCAATATCTTGTGGAAAAGAGGTTTTCCCCTAGCGTAAGATGTTACGCAGTACGAGAGAACCTCCCGTAAGAGAACTAAAATTACCTTGCTAATGGTGACATAAATTGAGAAATGTTTACTATTTGCTTTAGCATTATTTACACAACTTGGTATCAGGCTTTGAGCTTTACTTTTGTAAAACATTGTGGTAAAATGCATGTAAATCAGTCATATTTACTGCTTAAGGAATGGGTTGTCAACGCATCATTACAGCATGATGCTTTTTCGTTTTGTGCATGCAGGGTCGGTTTGGAAATGCCCTTGAAATCCTTATCCACATGCATACACTTTTATCTGTATGCATGCATGAATGCATAAATACACTATTGCCAGAATCCTATGTAGATGCATACAGTAAACTATAAACAGTGTTCAATTCTGGTTCTGTGATGCTAATGCAAATAGAAGACTGACTTAATGCACATCTTGCCAGTCAGATCTTTCTATATGCATAGATTAACCCAATAAGACCTGTCTAGAGCAGGATTTATCTTTTAGATCTGATTAGTAAACAAGGGTCTCACATTGAGTTTATTGGAAAACCAGAGCTGTATCCTGTTCGTTGTCTAAAGCCAGGTCTGATTCCTTTTTGTAAGTCAATAATGAAATACACCATGTACAAGTACTGCGGCTTGCTTTTGAAATGCACCCAAAAACACTGTTGTCAAAGAAGCTGTGTTGTGAGAAGTAATTGAAAATTCTACAGGGCTCAGGGCCCAGAATATATCATGCATTTGCCTGACATGAGGCTAACATAATACACAAGGTGGGAGTAATTCTAACCTAGAGCCTTGAGTGTCTTTGACGGAGGAAGCGCTAAGCGAGTCTTGGCTGCTGCTATCATCTATTCTATACATCAGAGGATGGGAAAGCTAGGTGTTGTTTAGTCAATAGCAAAATCCGTGCTGTTTGTCTGTAAGAAATTAAATTAAATTCTTTCATTTACCTAACTGTGTTGTTCCAAAACTGCACCACTTTCTTTCTTCTGTGAAAAACAAAAGAAGATATTTTCAAAAATGTCCATAAAATGAAATCCAATGGGGTAAAAACACAACAACAACACCACCATGACAAAATAATTTCCCAACGCTTTCACTTAGGAAATGATTTTGTCCATACAATGAAAGTCAATAGGGTCCAAAACCCAATTGACTTTCATTGTATATATATAAAAAAGGCCTTTTTCAAAGTCTCATTGGTGGGTCTCATCTTATGCTGTAGTGGCCATTCGTCTCCACACAGCTGTGAAAGACAGCAGCTGTGTTTTTGAGGACTGTGCAGTATGGAGAGTTTCTCAGAGGCATGCAGGGCTGCAACTTTCATAACATTTACTAATTCTGTTTTTGCACAACTGGTAAAGGCCACCAGTCTTTGAGGAATCACATGTCGGTACCCCAGCAGAAAGGTCAATGGGCACTCATAGCAGATCGGTTTCCTAAAGGGTGCAATTTGGTCATCAGTATGTGGCAAAACCGCAGTCTTTGCAGGCTGTGGGATATTATTAATGTCCATGGTATACATCAACCCTGTGTTTATAAGTATACAAATAAGTGCATAGCTTTTTTTGACATCACGGTTTCTTGACGGGAAAATTAATGGGAGTGTAATACTTCACCCTTGCCCTTTGTACCAATGGTCCCTAAGAATGCCCACAGGAATTTTTATTGCACTTTCAGTTGGGAAATGATTACGCTGAGCAATGCCACTTATGTGCTTTCTTTTCAAAAGCCACATACCATTTAAAGACACTTACCTTATATGTCAGTGCTAATTTTGTAAGCATGATCATAAATTTGTAGTTATTTAAAGCTGCAGTCTGCAGTTTTTTCTCTTTGTCGCCATCTCTGGTCGAACTCTGCAATTGCAGTCATTCGTGGAATTATCAATTTTGTACTTCAATTATCGAGTTGTACTTCAACACCCTCGACACGGCTCAGCGCAGATGAACACAATGTTTGAGGACAGTGTACAGCTGTCAATCACCGCGTCGGTGTGGATACTGGCATGCAGAATTACAGATTATTCTTTTTGGAAGTATGACCAACATAAGAATTTTCACTGGAAAATGTCATCTGAACCAGTAAGAAACATCCACTTTTCTTCTGGTTCTGACATTGCAGTAAATTGTGCTGATTAAATCTAAAAAATCGCTTATACATTATCGTATCACGCAAAACCATGTAAATTATATGTTATCAAATTGTTATTGTTAACAACATCAGCATTCCGTGACTACATGTAATATCCTTCCGATATGTTTTCGCATGGGCCGGTTGCAGTCTCTTTTTTTTTTCTGTAGCCACTCCGAAGTCCGAACGAAGTCTTTTGCATTTTACAGCGGATGAATCTTCAGTTGTCACTGGTGATTGTCTTTGAACCTTTCTGGATCCGCCATCAAATTGAGAAGTTTAATTATATCAAGTGCTGTGAGAAAAGGCTATAAATCTCCACCTCCAACATCCTCACATGCAATATAGCTTGCCGATATATATATATATATATATATATATATATATATATATATATATATATATATATATAATACTATTTAATATAATACTAGCTGAGACTCTTCTTTATGTGTACAGATGTGATGTAATGATGCAAAGACATGCTCGAATCTCCCGTGGAAATCCACCAGTACCACTGGAATTATAAACATTATTATAAGCTTACCGTTTTGAATCGAGCTACGGCAAGCAGATAGTTTTGAATACTGGCTGGTTATGTATTTTCTCAGATGTATTTTGGATAATTTTTAACCCCAACGGACTGCAGCTTTAAGAAAAGTCTATTGAGCTGCAACAATATAGAAAATTACCAAGAACAAAATTCTACCCTTGAACCTCTGATACAGACACATTCACGCTACGGCAGACGTGTCATTCAACCTTTTGTAAGTTGATGTACCATCTCAATGGGTTTTGGTAATATACTATAAAGGTTGAAAAGTTCCACAGTGTGGCTTTAAATATAGCACCTTTAAATATCGCAAATACTTGAAAAAATATCTTAGAACAACATTACTAAAAAAACTATTTTTATATATTTAAAAGTATATTAATAATAATAAACACTGAGGCCTAATATAGTTTGGGTCTTTGGGATAGTGCCCATTTATCTTATTGATGAAATATATTCATCAATAGAATACAGCATAACAGCAAGTTACTTACAGTAAGTTAATAATATATATATATATAGCCCTGAATTTACACCAGTTTAAACAACTGTTCATAAAAAACTTGAAAACTGACCTAGCAGTCAGTGTATCATTCATTCTCATTGTGTCATTCTGTCCGGAGCGCATTAGTTTAGTGACTTTGACAGCATGTGTTTGTTGACAGGATAAAGTGGCTAACACATGGTGCAGCTTGAATGTGCTGATAAAGATCAAGACCCTGCTGTCCAGTGAGACTCAGCTGTTCCTCAGGTAATCCTTCACCATCTATTTACCCACAACCCTTTCTCCTTTTCCTTTGTCTCTTTATGTATCCTCCTAAAACATTCTCTCAGGATATTCCCTCTTACCAAGTTTGCGAAACACATCTCATTATAATGGAGGGCACAGAAGGATTATGGGTAGTTAATGATATCGGGGAGATTTTGTGACATTGATACGTGGACACTAATCTGCAGGTGCAAGGGCTTGGTTAAGATTATTTCTTTTGACTATTTGCTTCAGAATCTTTAATGATTTGTTTGTCTCTTGTTCAGTCTATATTTGCAGGCCAGGGTCGGTAATTAATTTTCACATGGGTCAGTTTTAAAGGCATAGTTCACCCAAAAATGAAGATTCTGTCATCATTATTTGACACTTAAAGCCCTGTTTTAAGATCGTTTCTGATGAAATAGAACTGTTAAGATTGAAATTTGCAACCACAGAAACCGAAAATACTCGGGCCAGCAGCATGTGTCCAAATTTCAGTCTTAACCATTCTTTTTCATCAGAAACAATGTAATAAGAAGTGTAAAATACAGAACGTGTCCTTTAACAAATAACAGTGGAACCCCCGTTGACTTCCATAGTTTTTCTTCCATATGGAAGTCATGGGCTCCCATCAACTGTTTGGTTGCCTATTTTCCCCAAAATATATTTTATGTTCAGCAGAAGAAAGAAATGTATACAGGCTTGGAAAAAATTGTGAGTAAATTGACATTTTTAGGTGAACTGTCCCTTTAAAACAGACCCATGAGAAAATGAATTACCGGCCCTGCAAATATTGACTGATCATAGACATTGAATTATGGGGTGTAATAATTTACGTTTAATTGTAGACAGTCAGCGAAAGGTTTGCTCTATGAACGCAATTATAAATATTTTCAAAAACTAGGTACAATGAGATGACATTATTCTACTTACCCTTCAACCATTGAACATTTAAAAGTTTAAAAGCATTAACACAACAGACCATGAATAATCCCCCAAAAATTTCCACAGCAATTTTATGGACTTGTTAAATATCACTGTAGTAATACATGTCTGTATTATGTAACATATGTTGCAATAATCAAAAATGTTCATTAACTGCCACATTGAGTGATTGATATTTCAAAGTTTTGTCATGTGCTTTAGAAATTAAACTGCTAATAGGGATTAGAAGTGAAAAAATGAGATTATTAGCTTACATTTTAAAGCATCCGTGTGAAAACCAAAAACTTGGAAAGAGATGTGAGGATTTGTGGCGAAATTTTGTTGTTATACCATGTAACGTTAAAATTGAAGACTGAAAATAGAACATTGAGGATATTTGACTGCTCATTCAGTCAAACTGATGGATATTATCTGCAATGCAACCTTATAATTTGAAAATTTTGTCCTTTTGAAACTTCCCCAAACTTGAAATGCTACCCATAATCTAGAACGTAGTAGGCTTGTTAGGAAAAAGGTGGATAAGATTTTAGAAAAATATGTTTAAAATCATGTACATTCATGTAAGACGAAGAAACCGGTTTTATTTTACACTGAGCTGGTCCCCTCATGGGGGCAGCCATTTTGAAATGACAGGACCAGACAAATACTGCACGATTATTATTGTACAATTTCATTGGCAAAATAAATGAATCATTACTGACTGTGATTAATGCTTTTCTAGCTGATGTAAATGTTTGCAAGATGCTACATCCACACCACTAGGTGTCAGTAAATGTAGCAAAAAAAAGACGATCGCTACATCGTCAGCTCCGAGTTCACATTTTACCAAGAGGGTAATCCTCCAGCCGGAAACTGAATCTTCGCATTGTAGCAGAACTTCACCTGCTGTTAGCATTCCATTGACTCCCATTCATTTTGGCGTCATTTTGACAGCGAATAACTTTAAATCTTTACATTAAAGTTACATCATCTAACTTTAAAGCCGATAACTGATATATTTGCGGAAAAATCTAAATTAAAATTTGGATACCGGTGTATGTATTTTTTGAGAGCCTGATTACTAAAACAAAAGTCTCCATTAAAGTTCATTAAAAGCCATGTCCCAAGCACACCATTATAATTATTGTGTTAACTAACAGTATCAGGCAGATAACGATAAACATTAAAAAATGTTGTGCATCCCTAAAAAATAACGGTTGCATCAGATACACATGCGTTCCCTGTAAAGTGCATCTCACCTGTTACATTTGCATCAGTGTGATGGACCTGATTCTTGTCCCACAAGGGTCATTCACCTCTAATAGGGTCATTTTCCTCCACGAGAGTGATGATTGAGGGGTTAAAGTAATTCTGTGAGTGCTCGGCAGGCCATCACTGAATCTCATGCATTTCCTGCATGGCATCTTTCTTGTTGACTGTGAGGATGTATAAAAAGATCAGGCAGCCGCGTTCTCTAGTTCCTTGGGATAGATTACGGGCTTTGGCAACAGGAGCTCTTGATCGTATTTCTCCACTCTTTCTGTGTGTATAGTAAATCTGTCATTAATGCATGGATATATTCAATGAAAATGTTTTTTTTGCTTACAGTTTTGCTCTTACTCTGTTGTTCATCCTGCCTTCATCATTAAACGTGTTGTCCAAACCCACTCTATGGCACTTCAAGCTTGCCTTGGTAAGTGGTGTCATCATTATGTGTTTGACTTTGACAGTTCAACAACTTGTATTTTTGACCACTGACTCTCCCGGTCTACTTATATTATAGGTGAACTCCTCCCTGGCTTTTTTCCTGTTCTCCTTCCAAGTCCATGAGAAGTCCATCCTTCTAGCAGCCTTGTAAGCAGAAGGATATAATTCATACTACTTGTTTCAATTGCTGTGAATAGTACTTTTGCTCAACCCACAGTCATTGATAGACACTAATGTTATGACACAAAGCGAACACACAACACATTATCTAAAACTAACAGTATCATGTTTAAAGGTAAAGTTTGCCATTTCATAACAATTTTTTTGTGTGTTTTTGGGCTCAACAAGTAGCGTAAGCGTAAGGATTAGGGGTGGGGTTAGGGATCAGGGGGCGGAGATATAGGTTTAGGTATATGGAAACTTTGTATTGGGCGTAGACCAAAAAAAAAAAGAAAACAATTGCATTAATATAACAACATAATAATTCATACAGCAATTCATTGTTGTCCAATGATGTAGTCAAAATGCAGAAATAGAACAATTGTTAAATAATGCATATTGGTTATTGGACAACTAATCATACATATAAAAAGGCAATATCAGTAAAAGGCTATATTGCCTTATATAATATTATATATTATAAGGCTATTGCAAGAAATTATCAATTTCGCCTTCAGTGAAATTAGTGATTGTTTAGTATAGTGCAGTAGTTCCCCTTAGTATTCTGCAGGTTGATTAGCCTGGGAAAACCCAGACAACTTCTGGCAAATTTAGATTTGCTCTGAAACTTAGTCTGGCAAAGAGCTCATTCAAGCCCATTTCCAATCCGTCGAAATCGCGGCACAAATCAGAAACGTTGGGGTGGGCTTTACACGATGACGACAGCACTGGGATTTTGAAGCAGATCTTGTAGCCTACATTACAAAGATGGATGCCGCCGTCAAACATCACTCGTTCGAATCAGCTATCGTGTCTGTTTTAAGCGATTTGAACGTTTCCTTTTTGTTAAAAACCGAGCAAAGAACAACGCCGGTCTGCATACATCACCTCCTTCATCGCTCTGATTGGTTTTAGGTCTACCCGCGACGTCCATTGGTGACGCCCCTCTGGGACTCTTTGCCAGACCATAACTCAGTTACAACTGAGAATGGTCTGGTTTTAACCCGGCTACAGGTTGATTTGTGTATGTCATAAATCAAAAATATTATGATATACAGTATAACATGTGCATACACAGAAAGAGCCAGCTGCAAGCAACATATTGTTGTGTGATATCTTGCATGTGTTAGTCAATCAGTAAGGCATGTTTCTGGATTAAGGGTCTCTATTGGGAGTATTAGAAGTTTGCTGACAGAGGAAGTGTAGTGGCTGGATCAGTGGGGAGAGATGATATTGATACCTGGTCCTTGCCCTCCCAACAACATAATTATAGCATCGGTATCATATAAACATATCTGTAATGTAGTAAATATAATCAAATGCGTCTTTTACAGGCCAGTTTGCCTTGTCATCAACGAAATACCTCTGATTGCCATTTGGTTTCTGCTAACGTCAACTTTCAGGTAAGATCCCAAGCGATATGTTACTAAATTCAAATCATTGTACTATAAATAAATGAATCCTCACGGTTAAGAAACAAAATCTGCAAATGACTGTTATAGTGAGAGGAAGAGTAGCTGAGAGGGGAGTCCCAGCTGTCCACACTTATTGTTTTGTGCATGGTTTAGTGCAAGGATATCACTGGATTACATGACATAGCCCACATACCATTAAACTAAGACCCCTTTGTGTAAACACAACCCACCATTCTCTGAAATCACACTGCCTGCTTCCACAAAACTGTTTTAATGCTGCATATTTCTGTTTTTTAGCTGAAGACATGATGCTCTTTGTTATGGAAGATAATTGGATTATATTCTATGATAGAGTAATTGTTGCATTAAGGGAAATATCCACATACAGAGACGACACATTGCCACAGTTTTCTATACCGCAAACACACACCATTAATTTGCACACTTTCTACTCATTATGGCGAAATGTTGAGGCATCAAAAATCACAGCTCGTATTGTTTTTTCTGCATCATGACCTGTTCTGCTAACACAAAGATTGTTTTATTTTGTCAACACTTTCTCAATGGCAGTATTATTCATAAGACCAGTGCTCAAGTTATTGTTTTTCAGCCAAATGCCTATCGAAACAGCCAATATACTGTGTGTTTTGTGCATGTTTTCAGCGTTAAGGAAGACCCGCAATGTGCATGATTCCATAATTAAAACATATGTGAAACTGAAAACATGATTTTTCTTAAAGGTGCATTGCGCAACATTTCATGTTAAAAATACCCATTTTTCTAACCCATACATGCTTAAACAATTGCCTGATGGGCTGAATGAGCCCTTCCCTGTCATTGCCTCAATAATCATGAACAGTAAAATAAATAACAGGGATTCGGGACGGAAATTGAGACTGGGCGTGATGTCATGCACGTTCACGTTTACCTGGCTATGTCTGGCAGGTTTGTGTATTCGCCGCCATTCTCCGTATCAGCGAAGACAACTCGAGCGTCAAAACTTTAGTCCTCTTTCGACAAAAAAGTAGAAGATAGATTCAAAGAGACTGGCTTGTAGTTCATTCCAAACCCCAACGCAAACGCCACGTAAGACAAAGAAAATAAAACTTCTGCCTAGTGCCAGGTGTCGGAATAAGATGAGAGTCAACATCGGGAAGGCTTTCAACAAATGGAGAGCTCTCCGGTTTGCTCTAGGGCTCAAAAGGGATCCTATACAAAGTAATGACTTATATTATTTGTGAACGTTTTTCCATAATTATACAATCATAAGTGGATACAGTAAGCACATAAAACAGTTCAACATGGAGATAGATGGAAAGAAAAACCAAAGTTTTCTACTACCCCCTTTCCCCCTGCAGATTCGCTTGTCGCCAGAGGGGGCATAGTTCTGCAAAAACTCAGAGACTTGCGCAATGCACCTTTAACATTTTCAAGAACAGTATGTTTTAATAAAAATATATATATAAAAAAAAAACAATCCTTTTAATTGAGTTAATATTGTTAATATTGATTGTTTTCCTTTTTTCACATGGAGTTGGGCACATCTTGGTTACCCCCGCTATTATTGGGCACTTTTGTGGAATAAGTTAATCCTGTCTGTGAATAATGCATTTCTACCATTGGTGTCCAACCCTGTTCTTGAAGGGCTACTGTCCTGTAGAGCAGTGTTTCCCAACCCTGTTCCTGGAGGCACACCAACCCTGTTCCAGCAGCCATGTCACCCTGTAGCCCATGACTGGTTGCCCACTGAAGCTAAGCAGGGCTGACCCTGATTAGTACCTGGATGGGAGACCTTCTTGGAAAATTAGTTTGATGCTGGAAGAGGTGTTAGTGAAGCCAGTAGGGGGTGCTCACCCTGTGGTCTGTGTGGGTCCTAACACCTGTAGCGACAGGGACACTATACTGCCAAGAGCACCATCCTTCAGATGAGACGTTAAACCGAGGTCCTGACTCTCTGTGGTCAGAAAAAAATCCCAGGATGTCTTTCAAAAGAGTAGGTGTGTGACCCCCGGCAATCCTGGCCAAATTTGCCCCATGGCCTCTGTCCATCATGGCCTCCTAATCATCCCCATGCATATACTAATTGTCTCCATCACTATGGTGGAGGTTCTGGTGCACTATGGCTGCTGATATCATCCAGGTGGATGCTGCCCATTGGTGGTGGTTGAGGAGATTTCCCCCTTCTATATACTTTGAGTTTGTGATATGTTTAAAAGGATTCTCAACCCAAAAATGAAAATCACCCTCATCATTTACTCACCCTCAAGTTGTTACAAACCTGTATGAGTTTCTTTCTTCTGCTGAACACAAAGGAAGATATTTTGAAGAACGATTGGAACTTTGGCTCCATTGACTTACATAGTATTTTTGTTACTACTATGCAAGTCAATGGTGCCAAACAACTGTTTGGTTCCAATCGTTCTTCAAAATGTATTCCTTTGTTTTCAGCAGACGAAAGAATCTCATACAGGTTTGCAACAACTTGAGGGCGAGTAAATGATGACAGAATTTTCATTTTGGGGTGAAGTATCCCTTTAAATAAGTTTCATAGGTAAGAAATAAAGTTGAGAGCAGCAAAATATATTCACACACAGATATATAATGCATATTTTAAAAACTTTTTTGTATAAAATTTATATTTATTTCCAACAGTTATGTTAACAGCAATAATAAGAAATGTCTGTCATTAGAACACCTATTCAGCTGATGGACACCTTGCTGAGTTGTAATGGGAAAATCCCAGCTGAAAATAATGTGGAAATTACATTGTGTTTAGTCTCATTCCCAATGTGCGTTCCCAACAGTTGCATAATGGGACACAAGTGCCCTGCTCACTCCCAAGTCCCCACTTCAAGGGTTCTGTCCTTCAAAGGGAGTAGGGCATAGGGATGCTCACTTCCGTTTGGAATTTGCTCAAACACTACACTTTTTCCAACTTTTCTTAATCAATCACACCTAAATCAGCTCATTAGACCACGACCGGAAATATATGGGTCAGATAAGGAAGACATCCAAAATGTGCACTGTTGGTGTGCCTCCAGGAGCAGGGTTGGGAAACACTGCTTAGTTTAGCTCTAAACCAAACTAAACACACCTGAACCAACGAAGCATGGTCTTCAGACTCACTTGAAACTTCTAAGCAAGTGTGTTGGAGCTCCAGGAGCAGGATTGGACACCCCTGCGAACCTACGCCAGTTTGCGTGATTCTACATCCACACCACTAGGTGTCAGTACACATATGTACAAGACGATTCCTTCATTGGTCAGCTCAGAGTTCACCTTTAAAACTGTAAAATGCTATTTTAGTCTGAGGACAATTGAATAAAATGAATGAATATGACATGACCAAATGTAAAGTTTTTAAACAGAGCGGGTCTCATCATGGGAGCTGCCATTTTGAAACGATAGGACCAGCCGAATATTGCACACTTATCTTGATCAAAATGAAAATTAACACCAGCTGTATCAAAAATACATAGGGATACATAATCAGTTATTGTGCACATTCTGAATTCTGAAAGTTTAACACAGTCGTTTTCTCTCTAGCATGCTCCCCCTGCTGTTGAAGGACGGTTTGCTGTTGCCTTATGCAGTGACCTCATCTGCGTTCCTCTTTCTGAGTTTGTATCTGCTCTCTGCTTTAGAGAGAACTACAGATGAAGAGCTCAGGCTGGGCCCCTACCACAAACTCACTCGGCACTGTCTGCCTAAACTCAGCCTCATCATTAAATGGAAAGTAAGTTAACGCTGACGTCACGGCCCGTTACCCCACTGACGTTAATGAATTCGACGCTTATGAAGAAGTCAGTTAAGCGCACTGGGCCACTTGAACGGGCCATAACTTTCACATTAGCTTGACCCCATGCTCTTCTTAGTGCCTTTGAAGACTGAACGTTTCAACAGCTCCTTGCGTGAATGTTCGAGATCAGAAGGTGTGCTATTTGTGTAGCGTGAGTCATTAACACAGGTTTGCCTAGATATATTTATTTACACAAGAGACATAAATAAGGGGGCCCTACGATGGAGGTAGAGTTTCATTGGGGGGTCGTGTTGCTCACACCAGCACTTCCACTGATCCTTCACTCCATCTGTCATAAATAGACATGTTAATGTTTATAACTCGCCGTCCCAAAACAGGGTGGAAAATAAACATCAAGTTACAAGGATCTGTGTACTGCCGTTGTCGTAGAACTTGACTAGGACTAATGAATGTTTGTCATATTTCCTCTCATAGGAAAGGAAATACTGTGTAAGTGTTGTTCACTTTGTCTTTTACAGTTCTGGTTTTCACTGGTGGCCATGGCTGCGTTGAGCTTTATGAGCGTGTGGTTGGAGCCTCCGGCCAAGTTGCCTGATCTGTTTCCAGTTCTGGTCTCCGTTCTCTCCTTTGTGCACTTTCTAGGCTTCATCATATATTTCAACCTAGTCCAGTTGACGGAGCCACCGAGGAAAAAGAGCCAGAAGAAAACAAACTGAAACATGTCTTCAAAGACATTATTTGTCAAAAGAAGAACTACAGCCAGGATGTTGGTGAAAAGAGGACAATCCCTGTGGTTAGAATAGAACAGGATGGGAATAGTTTGGAAAAATTCAATTTCCTCCTAATGAAATTTGGGCGTATTGCTTGGGAAGAGTGAATTAAATGAAAGGAGATACAGTTCTGCCAGACTTTTCTCTCACTTGTATAATTTAGAGACAAATTCAGTCAGTGGGATGTTGGTATTGTGTAAATGACCTGGCCATAAAGGGGTTGCTTGTGCTGACATTTTTATTAACATTTTTGATACACCATTAAATGTTTTTGTACCAAATTAAATTGTCTCCAGGATTTTCAAATTACCTATCAATTATTCTATTTCTTTTTAAAGCTGCAGGTTTGTTGTCCTTGTTTATGGGGCTACATAATTTTTCCAACATATTTGTTATTATATAGCAATTTACCAAAAATATGAATAATAATAATTAAATTAATTAAAAATAATAAAAATATAACTTTCACTAAAATAAGAGTGTTTAAGATAAATAATAATTTATTATTGTTGTACAGTACTTATTTTAAAAATTACAATATTTATGAATTAGCCCATATATTTAATCAAATCACAGCTTTTCCGATTTGATAATCACACTTAAGTTATATTGTGATTATGGATTTATGACGGGGAAAAAAGTTGATGTATCTTTCAATAAGTAATGTGATTACAAATAAAATAATGTTTATTATAATAGATGTTATTAAAAAAATATTAAAATTAGAAATACTATATATTAACCTGACTACTAGGGGTGTAACAATAAATGGTGCCACAATATATCGCAATACAAAAAAAAATGCAACAATACGTATTGTGGATAATGACAATATGTATCGTAGATCATCCCCCCCCCCTGTGTGAGAAAAAAATTCTAGTTTTCAGCGTTTTAGTGCCAGTACTACATTTTAACTACTATATAATGTTGATTATAATGTATAATAATGCAATATGGGAATATTTGTTGGTCCTGATAATGTCATATGTCTGATGTGATCAATAAAAAATGGCCAACATTATTTTAAATATATCCAGTCAGTGAAAGAGCATTTTCATCTAAAATAATTTTGTATTTCCAGCTTCAGAATCATGAATATTTTTATTCTGGTGTCATTATTGTCCTTGACTAATAAGCACCAAGTCCAAGCCTATTCATTTAAACCCACAATGTAATATCAGATTTAGCATTTTAATCATCAGTACATTTTTTTCTTAACCTTTTGGAGTATCACAATAATATCGTATCGTAAATCAGTATCGTGATATGTATCGAATCGTGACACGAGGGTATTGTTACACCCCTACTGACTACGTCAGACTTCGTACTTCTGCTCAATTTCAGTTCGCTTCTGTACACAGTCTGTTTTTTTTACAGTCTATGGTTTGAGATAGTGACCTATCTCTCAATTTTGGTTTTCCTCCGATCTGAAAACAGCCGGCCAATCAACGAACAGAGTTTAAGATTGTATTTTAGGTTAGGGAAATGAATTAGCGGATATGGAGACACGGGATGCAATTCGCTCTGTTGTTGTGGAGAATGTTCCCGGCATTTGCAAACTGAAGCCCGAACAAGAAGAGTGTTTGTTAAACATTTTGAATGGAGGTGATGTTTAAGTTGGAAAGAGAGGTGATTGCGTTATGTGATTGGCTTACGGGTGACCAATGATTTAAAATCACAGCTTCTGATTAGATAATCACACTAAGCCATATTATATAAAACATAATTTTTTTCTGATTAATCATGTAGTCCTAAACAATAGTTCTCATCAAATAAACAAAAATTAAGCAAAAAGTATGAATTGAATTGACTTTTCCAAGTAGTAGATGAAGAGAAATATTCATTAACACAGTGTAATCATCTTGGCCGTGACTAAAGACTAGTATTAAAGCTACGCATTAAAATGCTTCAACTTCATGAGCTGTAAAACAAAAATGATGGAAGCAGACATATCAGAACATAATGCTGTAAAGCTGAAATACCAAGGGGAAAAAAGTACAAGCAATCTTTCTCACCCCTCTTTGTTCGAGTTAATGACGGCCATTAAAAAAATCCATTACAACTATAAATGTTATCAGGTCACAAAGGGGCTAGTGTGTTACAGCCCGAGCGAGGTCTGCAGCCGCCACATAGGATCAGGAAAGAATGAATCAGTTTTTGTTTGACTGTCTTACACAATTTCCTGTAAAACAAACGGCAAGCCACAATAAGTAGGATGCGTGATACAATTTTAATGGATGGTGCCAATATTAAATAACCATATCTTGCATGACGTGCTTGGTTAAAAATATTGAACTCAGTGAGTTTATCAGCCCACGGCAAACAGACCAAAATTGCTGAATTCTGAGATGCCGTTCTTGTTCATCTCAACAGACCGTAGCAATGCAAAGTGTGTGACAAGTGTGTGTTTTGTTAGGTCAGCCTAAGCTTTTGTCCTTCAGACAGCCTCTAGAAGTGATAAAGAGAGAGTTACGTGATCCACCTTGAGCGGGCACCAGCTGCCGCCCATGTCCTACATCGAGAAATTATCCCTCAGCGGCTGCCAAAATAAAGAGACAGATCAACAATGAATACTTTTACCTCCAGTATATCTGTGCGTGTGTGGTTTTTCAACACATTTGTGGCTTTCTCAAATATATGTATGCACACATATCTCACTGCATCAGCCCTAATGGGACTGTATGCCAGCAGTAAGAACACTATTTTCGCAGAGACGCAGCACACCGTGTATTGTAGAATCAACATTTTGTCAGATTTCTGGTGAAAAGGGGGTGGGGGGGAGACCTTTCAGAGAATGAATTGAATGTAAATGTGTCTGAGATGGGATGGCAATGTGTCGGTGGCGCTGTCTCATTTAGACTACGCCGGAAAGACTGACAGCCTCCTCAGACATCTCGAAGCTTTCAGACTGACGGGACGTTCGGTGTACATCAAACACGCTGACAGAGAGCTGCAGCTCTGCCAAAATAAGAAACGTTCCATTTGCAACCGCTCACAGAATTACATGAAACAAAAGCATATTGCGTGTTAAAGTCTTTGTAAATCTCTGGCATATTACATTAATATTTAAGCCTGAGATTGAATGGATTGATAGAATTAAACTACCGTTCAAAAGTTTTATGATAGGTTTTTTTTTATGTTTTTGAAAGAAGTCTCTTATGCTCACTGAGGGTGCATTTATTTGAGCAAAAATACTGTAAAAACAGTAATGAGAAATATTACTGTTTTCTATTTTAATATATTTGACATTTCAGTAGCCTTTACAATCATTATAATATGCTGATTTGGTGCTCAAGAAACATTGATTTTGATGATTAGAACAGCCTTTCTCAAAGTGGGTGCCGCGGCACACTGGGGTGCCCCCTAGCTGTGTCAGGGGTGCCGCCAAAAAATTACGTAGGCTAAAAAATGTGAAAAAAAAAACCCCAGAAAAAAAAAACAGCTGACATTTCATAAATAAATATATTTGAATTTACATTCTTCTTTTTAAACATATGAACATATTAATAAAATTGTAAATTAATTTTAGATAAACATATAAAATTAATCATAAAAAAATCCGTCTCACAAGACCGAAGCAAGACACACACAACTTGACGCAAGTGACGCAATCCATAGCAACGCGTTATAGCAACACCTCAGACTGACAGAAACGTAAAAATAAACGTGAATTTAGGCCACTTTAGTTACAGCATTATGGATCGTTTTTTGAAAAGAAAATCCCCACAAGAGCCGGGGATTTTTATTTTATTTTATCTGCATCCTGCACATCATTTGAGTTCTCCTGGTCTGGATTTGTTATTGGGTTCTTGTATTGGGCGGTCCACCTCTTACGGTTTTATGGCATTTGTGTCTCTGATTAACTTTGCAAACCTGTGTTTTTAAAGGTGCTATAAAGTTTTTATTATTATTGTTATTTACAGTTCATATTATGCTCTGTTCATTACTGTTCTGTCTAACTAAACAAGACATTTGCATTTAAATTTGGGTTATGCAGTGTTTTTAAATTATATTTTACACTGGGGTGCCTTGAGATTTTATGCACTTTTGAAAGGTGCCCTGACTGAAAAAAAGTTTGAGAAAGGCTGGATTAGAACATCATTTATCTGATATAGTTAAACATTTTGAATGTAATTCATTGTAAATTAAAGGTAAAAAAAAAAAATATAACAAATATATAAGTGTGTGTGTGTGTACTTTTTTTATCTGAAAGCACTATTTTTTGTCAATAAAGAAACTTCATTTAAGTAGTTGTTTTGTAAAATTACTCTAAAATGATCAAATTTGTAAAAAAAAAAAAAAGTATTATTTGTTTGTTTAAGCATAATTCAAATAGAAATAACTCTCTTGTCCTATTATACCACATGAAAAACATTCGAGAGATGTCACACAAAAATCTTAGCCAGTTTGTTGCTATGTGTTTGCTAAGGTGTTCTGGGTGATTGTGAGCATGTTGCTAGGGGGCTTTGTGTGGTTGCTAGGTTAGGCCAAGTCAAAACAGCCCATCCTACTCTATAAAAACACCACTAATTACTGTAAAATTGTAGGATTGCTTGGAATCTGTGTAATATGACAAGCTTTAAAAGTTTAAGTGAGTACAATGATAACCAGGTATGGTTGGTAGGAAAAAAACAAAACATACCTTAAAATTGCCTTAAGAAATTCAAAAGAGCTGCCAGTCTGTTTCAACCCTGTAAAAGACACATGGATAGATTAACACACACTTTATCTAGTTTAAGAGCATGAGAGTGAATTCATGAATGAGACGTGTGCACATGTAACTTATCAGGTAAATCATGGCATCAGTCATAGGTTTGCTGCCGCTGTCACTGCTAGATGATCTAAATGCAAATGATCTGAAATGCCTCTGAATGCATTTCATACTGCTGCAGGACGCGTGTGGACATAACCAGGGTTCATATTAGAGACCAAAACACGTGCTGAGAGTTGCTTAACTTCACCCTCTCCACCCAAAGTCCTCTAATATACAGCAGTCCTTTAATTGTGATGGCGTTTTCCATCAAAAAGGCTAAAATGTTCCCCAAACAGACGCCATTTATCCTTCAGCAGCCCAGGATTGATGTGGTATTAGCAGGGTCTGTGACCCCGTCCCAGCCAAGAACCAAAAACCTATTTGTTTTATTACATTTTAAGGAATTTTTAATACAGTCTATTAAGGCTGTCTTACAAATCTCCCACAGCTCGACCCCATCTGCGGCCTGATCAATTTTTATACTGCTGATCCGTCCCCTTCCTTCTCATTTTGTCATCGCAAAATTCATATTATATGGGATTTTCTTATGGAAAACTTGCCATAAAAATCTGTTACTACATCTGCTGATGTGTACGGGAGGCCGCCGCGTGAAGACAGAGAGGGCTTCGGTGAAGATAAAATTTGTTTCAGCGGTAAGCAGAACTGTTTAAATGTTATTTATTTCCATGCTCCAAAGAAAATATATTGTGAAGTGCAACATTGATTTAGAACATAACAATGTCTCCGTATAGGCGTAGAAGAGGTGGAGGCAGGGGCCGATTTATGAATCCTTTGCTCAGCTCCTTTAATTGAATTTTCCAAATCTCTCGCCACACAGAAATAATCAATACCCTCGGTCCAGGCGACAAACTTGCCTCAGAATTATTGCGCTCTCTCTTTTTCCATTTTGCGCTCATCAGCAACATGTAACGTGAAGCTGGGGACTTGGTAATGCCTGAATAAGCCAGAAAATGTGTAGTCGGTCTGATTGTTTAGGAGGGGTTGCCTCTAGAATGCTTGGGAAAAAAAAAACTTTTGTCAGTTTTGCCATAAACATCTTGCTCGTTGAGTTGCCCTTTCGCGCAAGGTTGTGTTTTGGGAAGCCATTAGATGATTGCCGGGGGTTGGAAGGGGACATGGATTCAGCGGTTTGACTGTCAAAGTTAAAATATCCTTGTGGATTTTCTCAGCTGTCTTGGCGGTATCACGCTGCCCGGTGCTCAGCTTGCTTTTACACGAGTAGTGTCATATCCTCGCCCTCATATGTCATCCGCACCAGCTCCTGTATGGCTCAAGTGACACTGAGTGTTTGAGAACTCTAATAGCAATGAGGTGTCTCTATGAAATCTAGGGCCAGGATCTAATGGTGTCCCAAGAGTGTTTCAACATCTTCAACTACTTACATAGCAGTACAGTGCATTTATTTACTGTGATTGTCATTTATTTCAAGATTAATAACGTTGCTGCCAAAAATAGTTATTCTGGGCTAGATATAAATATTCAAACACTATTTAGGGAACTTCAATGAGGTCATTTCAAACTTGTACAAATCCTACTAAAATGCAACGAGAACAAAACGCATTATTTGTATAGGACAATAGACATACTCAGAAGTTCAGTTTGATAACTGAAACTTGCAGTGAAAATATTTGTTTTCATGGACTATCGCAATATTTTGTGATTGTCATGTAATTCGAGTGTACAATTCCAACACAGAAAAAGGCATTTCATAACACAAATGACAGAAAAAAAATCAATGCCAAATTAAAATGTTTACAATATAATATAAATATATATATATATGAAGAGTTCAGATGCAAAAGCCTCTAAATGCCATTTGAAATTTTCTTCTTTAATGATGATTTTTATCAAACTTGTATATTTAGGTTCAGTAATTTCACTTAAATAACAATTAATAGGTAATTATCATTGCCATTTAAGTGAAATTACTGAACTTGAATATACAAGTTTGACAAAAATCATCATTAAAGAAGAAAATTTCAAATGGCACTTAGAGGCTTTTGCATCTGAACTCTTCATATATATATATATATATATATATAATTGAATATATTTAAAAATGTAAAAATGTCTTCAGTGTCAGATGATCCTTCGGAAATCATTCTAATAAGCTGATTTGTTGATTTATTATTAATTCTGAAAACATTTGTGCTGCTTCATAGTCAAAACAACAGCATTTATTTAAAAGAGGAATCTCTGTTTAAAAATATACATGTCTTTAATGTCACATTTGATCAGTTTAATGCATCCTTGCTGAATGAAAGTACTAATTTAAAAAGAATTTACTGACCCCCCAAACGTTGGGTAAATAATATAATATAATATAATATAATATAATATAATATAATATAATATAATATAATATAATATAATAATTGGTTCGGTGTCCTAATTTCACATTCTGACACACAATCAAACATTACACTCCTAAGTGGCCTTAACTCATTTATTGCCAGTGTATGTCTAGGGACGTGAATGTGATAACACTCTTGTACTGTTGTTGTTGTTTTCTACATTGATAAATTTCATGCTCCACCATGTGATCAAGATTGTGACATTCCTTTGGTGTCGAGCTACAAGCAACATATTCGCAAAGGTCCTCGAGTGTGACTAATTAAAACAATTTCAGCCGACCTTATCTTAAAAACATGCTGAACTTCATCACAATCCAGCCATTGTGTTGCATCAAATCACTATTGTGCGATTGAATCACAAGTGCAGCTTTGCTAGGGGCTGAATGTGTGCTTGAAATAATCTAATTAATTCTGTCCCATGAAGAGGAGTTCTGGCTTGTTTGTGTTAGGAAAATGAAATGTTTTTCTTAGAAAAAGACAACCTTTTATCTGTGAAGAGATCGGGCAAATGTCAATGAGCACGACGCATTGACAAACCAAATCTCGTAAATGGCTATTCAAAGGTCCCATGTGACCAAGATCCAGAACCTCGGTGCTTGAAATCAATCATGACTCACATATAAGTGGAACACAAAATGTTTTCTTTCTCTTGCTCCATTAGACAAAGTTACAATCATCATACAGTAATATGAATCAATTCAATACGGGACGTAACTTATCCTTGTGTCAGAGTCTAACAAAGAGTGTGTTGTGGTGGGGAAACATTCAAGATTTGAAACATAACTAATTGTGTGCTGGCTGCTATCTGATCTGACAGAATTACCAAGTTTGGATATCCACTTAAGATAAGTGTTATTGTTCATGCTTTTAAATGATAAATAAACTTTTGAATTCAATTCTAATATTCAGTTGATTCCCAAATTCACTCACCTTGGAAATGACCCTTGTTTGTGTCTGCTCTATGTGCGCAAGACGCAACTTTAGCAGCTGGAAAGCAATAATAAAAAAAAATCGGTTTTATGTTTCACACGCAGCAGGAATTTGTCATGTGAACTCTTAAAAGCAAATAAAGTGTTTAAACAAGGGCTATAAAGTGACCTTGAGATGCGAGGCATTTGCATTATGCAGTTTATGCATATACAGCAGAAAAGTCAAAGAAAGGACTCACACAGATTCTCATGTCTCTTGAGTTCAGTTTGTAGATCAGCAGGACTCATCAGAAAGAGACTCCTCAGCTCACTACTGCCCTCTACTGGCTACAGACAAACATATTTGTGTTTAAAAGATGGTGTGCAACCTCGATAAGATGCATTAAATGTAGCAAGCTACACATAAGCTTAATCTAGTACCACAGTTAAGTAATTCTAGTAACTCAGAACCACATATTCAGGATTGAGGGACCAAACGTAATCATTCAGATAAAAAACATAAAAATGCACATCAGTTGACCACTAATTTAAATATTTGCAGGTATGAAGCTCCTCAGACCCTGATGTAGTCTTAGTTTAATTGGCCAGTCAATAAATAAATACACTACTACATGATACACTGTGGTCTTCTACTATAGTCGATCCACGTACCAATAGCGTTTCCAGCTGTTGCCTGTATTTCATGAGATCCTTGAGAGACTTTTTCACCTTAGACCTGAGGAACAGAAGTCTGATGGGGGAAAGGTATTAATAAAAAATATATAAAAAATATACAACAATTTAGTAACATTTTACAATAACGTTAGTTACAATACAGTAATTGATACTAACAATAAAAAACACTCATTTAAAATATTCTATTATTTCTCAGTTAATGCTAATTTCAACATTTACTAATACATTATTAAAATCAAATGTTGTATATGGACCCGAGTTAGGAATACTTAACAAATGTATTGCTCATTGTTAATTAACGTCAGTTAATCTATTAACTAACATTAACTAATGAGATCTTATTGTAAAGTGTTACCATTCATTTTTAATACAATATTTATTCATCTATTTTTATTATTATTGAATTGCTAAGCATGTGCTGCATGTCAAAATTTAAAATTAAATATATTGCATTACATTATTAGACTCTTGCAGAATATTTGCTTGATAAGGACATAGGATCATATTCATATTCCACTAAATCTTTGAGGGGAGGACAAGCTGACTAAGAATAAGATATTCATTTATTTTTAATACACATTTAAACATATTGGGGGACATATTAAAGAGTCTGCAAAATCTTTTCCAAGGTCCTTCGTCCAATCACGCTCGAGATCTCTTCTACATTTTGCACAAGAAGTTCTCTCATCTTTGACTCGCCAAATGAATACATTCTTAAATGAATCATAAGCCCGCTCTCTTTATTGATGTTTTTATATATATTTAACTAGCTTCCTCTTAAATGACTGCACTATAAAATTCAAAACTAATGCTTGTCTTGATGGATCACACGAAGCTCTGTGTTAGTATGCGTTGGAGAGGAAATAGGTCTTTTCTTAAACTCTCCTTATCCAACTATTTTTAGTGCTATGTAAATCAACGAGGCTTTTGGCTGGTGATGAAACTCCCTCCATGTCCTGTCATTAAATTCTGATCAGTCATAATGGCTATCAGCCAACTGGGACAAAGGAAATATCCAGTAATGAGGAGAAATTTCCACTGCTTCAGTTGTACCAATGTTAGTAGCTTCATAAAAATAGACTTTGATGACACTCTGGTTTTTCAAGTAAGAAGTTGAATAAAGTAACTCAACAAAAGCATTCTAACTTTCAAAAATTAAAGCATGGGCCATTAATTAAACATTATAAAGTGTGCTTTTATAGTACTTTTTTTTATTTAAATCTTAAACATTATTACTAAAATGACAGAAATCATCAACATTTCTTTATCCTTACCTCTCAGCATCTGTCATGGGCTCTTTTGTTTGAGAGGGATTAATTTTCTTCCCACCTGCTCTAGAATTACCTGCTGATGAAGCACTAAATGTCAGCCATTTAATCAAATCGGCATGAGCAAAGATATTATTAATGGCTACACAGACAGCTAATCTAAATGCGTTATCAGTGGATTACAAGAGACCCCTACTGTACAGGATTTTGGAAACAACATGACACGAGCAGGGGATCCGTTTATGGTGATGACAATCAAAAGCGAATAGAACACACATACGTCTTACTCTCTTGATAATAAAAAAATAAAAATGAAAACTCCTAGGGGGCAAAATGTGATTTGTGTAGGACTAAGAGGACACAGTAGCTGGACTGTGTTTCCTAGTACCTGCAGGTTTTGTTAATCGAGTTCCAGTCATAGGCGAATTGTTCCTGTTTGGCGCATGTCTCTTAGCGGGGCTCTAAAATAGATGAAAATCAAGCATTTACATCCTTCAAAACATCTCTGTATAGTTTTTTTGTTGAACTTTAAAGCAGAAAAGCCTTATTCCTTCACTTTCATAATATGTAATTAAGTCAAAAAAACTGTTTAAATAATAAACATTTAAAGAATAGGAAAAGGCCATTTTAGATCTGAAATCTATTGTAGAGAAGTATGCAAACTTACGTTTTCTTTGTCATGTAAATGAAGGGCTCTCTTCACACTGTATGGGAAATTAGACAGCAGAACTTTAGTCTTGATTTTTTGTTCTTGCATTTTCTATATTGCCTTAACAGTTTATGTGGATGATCCCTACAAGACTATATCATATGTGTAACTTATGTATACCAGTTTTTCCTACACATTGCTTTTTACTGAACTAGGTATTTTGAATGAATCATGATTTATCCTAAAACACTATAAAAAAAGTCTGACATTTAACGTTAACCACATGATGGGTTCCAAAAAGTATCATGGTACTAACATTGTTTCTTGGACTGGTAAAATGTTAACTTTATAGCAGTCTTAAAAAAACATCCATGATAGCATGATGGCAAGCATCCATGATAGCAGAGCAAGTTACCATCTTATGTTATCGCTGTACTTTTTCCGTTAAGGTAGCTTGATCACAAATATATGCCACTTCAGTTGTTATATGTGAGCCCAATTAATGTATACACTTACGGCATTTTAAATATTTACGTCTTGAAGTCGATATCTCTTTCTTGAAGTTATAAGACACTGCAGTGCCGCTTTTATTTATATTTTGGCGCGGTGCGACAGCAATTTAGTTCCCCGGAAACAGTCATCTGTGCTTCTATAGTGTCTAACTCCATTTTACCGAACAGTTCACACACCATGACAAAATATTGTTTACGTTAGAGTAACGATGGGTTTACCTGCTAAGTTTATATCACAAATACAGCACAGCATTTCTAATTAATAAATATTGCATGGGACGCTTTGAAAGCATGTGTTTCCTTTATCTCTTTTAAACTGCGCACCGTTGAAGAGGGTTTTGTTTACACACAGCAGCCATGGCAATCATATTCAATAGTGAACAACATCACCAACCATAAAATAGCCTACAGACTCACCTCTCTTCCCCACAGCTATTATTACAATATGCTTTGATATATCGGTTGCATGTTGACAATATTTTCATAATGCAGCGCTCAGAGGAAGAGAGGTTGTATATGGCGTGCAGGGCTGCTTATCTCTCCGTGTTCAGGTCCAGCCTGGTTAATATGACTTCAAAAGATCAGCTGTGCACCGGTGAGCATAATGCATCTCAACACCTTCATATCTGCACGTTGATCTTTAATACAAAGGGTAAATATTATCGATTAGACCAATAAATCGGTCAAACGTTAACTTACTTAAGTTATAATTTAATGTTTCTAATGAACAAACATTATTAATATTGTAGATAATCATCATGTACATTCAAATAATATAATATGTAATGCAAACACCAATAGACTAGTCAACATTTAAATATTTTATAATGACTTTATAGTGGTATCTAATGTCAGTACAAAATATTATAATTTATCACTGAGTTAGGTTAGGTTAATCATCTCTGCTGTTTTGTCCCAGTTCTTCAGCATGCAGGTAGAAATCCATCACAGAAAGCTTTAGACAAATATTGGCCCCCAGGAACTAAGAAGCTGAATTTCGATGACTTTTTTGATATCATTAAAAAGGAAAAACCAACAGAACAAGATGAGCTTATGAGAATTTTCAAGAAATTTGATGTAAATTCTGATGGATATATCTCACACGAGGAGCTCAGCAGAATCCTTACTTCGGTACGTATTAAATCAATTCTGTCTTCACAAACATAAGCTGTGTCCCAATTCAGAGGTGGCTGCATCCTTCGAAGGATGAATTGGGAAACAGCTTTGTTGTGTCTATTGTAATCATTTCAGGTTTGGATTTTGATTTGTTTGTTTTTTAGTCTGGTGAAAAAATGTCACCCGAGGAAGTGGATGAAATCTTTTCCTTAGCAGATGTCAACAAAGATGGAAAGTTAGACTACGCAGAGGTACGGTCTCCAAGCATTGCACAGCAGCTCACTTTTTGTAAATAGACTAATTATAGTATAGTTGAGTTGAATTAGCCTGGCTGGTCCCACTTTATATTAAATATATTTAACTACTATGTTCTAACATTTAAATTAAACATTTGATACAATGCATTTGTTGTGCGCATATGTTTTAACCTTGTAGCTACTTACATTTAAAGAATATATCTGCATGTAATTCATATCTGTAACCCTACTCGGTAACACTTTATTGTTTAGTGTTATTGTTACTGTTCCATGTAGGCTAGTTACTGATAACTAAAAGAATTTGCATATGCTATTAACCCTAAACCGAACCCTCATCCTAACCCATACCCTATAATAAGTACATGTAGTTAATTATTTTTACTAGTATGTAAAAGTATAATTACACTGTGAAACTAACATAACCTTAATATAAACTCAACTGTAACCCCCTACTCTTGCTGACCATTAAACCTACCCAAACCACCAAACCTGTCCCCTAAACTTACCTATGTAAGCACTTTGTTAAAGACACCTACTGTAAAGTGTGACTGTCAGGCTGCTGTTTAGTTTTGCAGGCTTATCGGGTCTACAGCAGAACAGTGTCAGACCGCGGCACTGGAGAAGCTTGAGGCTGATGCCAAACTGAGGAGGCAGAACTTTGGCAACCAGTTGGAAAACCCTCCACAGAGCTCAGAGTCCCAATCTGAGCTTTCAGCTGCACAGACACAGTCCAGAACCGAGCTGGAAACAACACAGAGGAAAGGTATGAGACAGGGTCTGCACAAAAAAATAAAAATACACTAACCCCTGGTTTCACAGACAGGGTTTAGATTAAGCCAGGATTAGGCCTTAGCTCAATTAGGACATTTTAGTAGCTTTTATAAATATGCCTTTGACAAAAACATGACTGGTGTTCATCTTTAGACAAAACAATGGCACTGATATAGTTTTATATGTCAGTGCAAGTGGCTTTCAGTTAAACATACATTTTAGTCTGGGACTATCTTAAAGGGATACTCCACTTTTTTTGGAAATAGGCTCATTTTACAACTCCCCCAGAGTTAAACAGTTGTGTTTTACCATTTTCGAATGTATTCAGCCGATTTTCTGATATTTAGAAGAATATCAGTAACCAGACAGTTTTTGGTCTCATTGACTTCCATAGTATATATATATTTTTCCTACTATGGAAGTCAATGAGACCAGAAAGTGTCCGTTTACTGATATTCTTCTAAATATCAGAAAATCCGCTGAAAATATTTGAAAACGGTAAAACCCAACTGTTTAACTCTGGGGGAGTGATAAAATGAGCCTATTTCCAAAAAAAAGAGGAGTATCCCTTTAAGCCTTGTCTGTGAAACCAGGCCTTTGTATATGAGAATAAGCGTGTTCAGGTTATGTTTGTTCAGTTCTTATTTACTGGCCAGATTGCACATGTGCATGCACACTGACACAAAAGCAAACAACAATTCTATTTTCATTCTTCTTAGCACAGTCCATTGTATAGTAACTAATGGTCTAGCTATTGATTTCCCCTCATGTGTGATGAGAAATGGACTCATTTGGATTTGTGCCATACATCATAATGTGAACTCAATAGAGAGTTTGTGTGGGGGAGGAACTTTTAAAGCCTTTTGATTAAGGCAATCATTTGTCATTATTATGAGTAAGTGCAGGACTAGTCAAGATTTAGAGGATTTGCTTTTGCTTTGTGGTGTTCAACTTTAAAGTCACTATGAAATCTAAATGGACAATTCTTGTTTTTATGATTGATTTATGAATATTGCAGTGTTTATTATAAATTATTTATCTCTGCCCTTATTATTATATAATTTATGTGCCCTTTTAATCTATTATCAAAATAACTTCCTCTCCCTCTCTATCTCTTCTCTGATGATGTGTTTTTCGGTGCGAGGGCGGGACAACCTGTCAATCACATGACATCACAACAATAGAAAACCTCAATCATCCAATCAATTTATCCTGATGGATAAAATCAAGTCCCGCCCTACATTTTCTTCTTATTCGTTTCAATTGGATACATCACAATAAGGATGAAAAGACTATCGCAACAGTTTCATGTGATTCAAATCACTGTTTTGAAATTCACATTTTTTTTGTTTCTTTTTTTGGACTGCTTTGTGATGCAGCTGTTGTAATAAAGATCCACATTATAATGGATTCAGCTTATATTTTCTATGTTTGCATATGACAGACAGTCGCTCCTCATCCAGACCATCATCAGCTCGCAGTCGTCGGTCATCTTTATCCACGGCCATCACCATGGGTACTGGCAGCACTAAGAGTGGCAGACTGGCAGACCCCAAATCTCTACAGGTACCAACTGTGTTGTAGGAATGTCAGTTTCTTTTGGACTTAGCTTGAAATTTCTCACAGAACTCTTAACCCTCAATCGGGTCATGGGGTCTATACGACCCCAATCGACTTTAACTTAATAAAAAAAAAGGTTCCCTTCACAAAGATTTTGTGACTTTTCATACATTATCTATCTATACACACACAAAAACTGGGCTTGATTCGGTTGTTCTGAAGGGATGTAAAGAAAATGTTTACACTTCTGGTCTTCGGGGTCAATATGACCCCACATTGAAATGAATGGGAAATGTGAAATATAAATAAACTAAATATATTTTCTTCATGTGTCAAAAAAAAAAAAAAATCTGGCATGAATCTGAAAATTTTTACACAGAAATGAAGGCCTAGTGCTAGAGCATAAATGCAATGTATCATAAAAAGTAATATTTCATATGCAAGCTAATGGTGTAGTTGAGGAATTGTGTGGTATATGGATACAAAAGTACTTCATATCTCCAAAATCACAGCATCAATGAATAGATGAGAAGTAAACAAAAAAAATGATATGTTATTTGTATGATTAAAAATGTATATTTTTTCTACAATTATTCAATCAATTGTTGGGGTCGTTTAGACCCCGGAGCCCAGAAGTGTAAACAGGAAACGGAGACCATTTGAAGGTTAAGAAGAGATGTAAAGTTTGGAATAAGATTATGTAATCAAAATTTCATTATTATTATATTTTTTTTATTAAACATCTGCTATAAAGATCACAACAAATGTTTAGTGAATTTCACAAACAATTACAAATAACCAGACAAAAGTCTTTTTTATTTTACAATTTAATTTTTTTTTACAGTGTATTTTGAACTATACGTTTAATAAAATGTATTAAAACGTTATAAAAACATTATTTAAAATAGTTTTTAATAAATCAAGTATATTATTTTAAAATAAAAAATCGAATATTTTCAAACAAAATACAAAAAAATAAAAGCTAAGTAATAATGGAATGAGCAATTTAGGGATAAATTGTTACCTACACGTGATCTGTTTTACTGAATCATCAGCTTCAATTTTGCCTACAGTACAATCTAAACTTTGTGTAAACTCAAGCACCTTACGGGCAGCTATACATTTGCTGTGTTTTTGTTGTATCGAAGCTTTTTGGTTGCAAATTCTCACCTGGTCGATATGAGTGCAGCTCTGCTATTGATCTCCTTCCCTTTGTTTGCACTCTTTTTGACTTTAACCTCAGCTGGTTTGCTTTACCACGAAAAAATAATGACCAGGCTCGTCAAAGCAAAGAGATTGGAAAAAACAGATGCTCTGGGGTGAAGAAAGTTCTATCGCCTCAGTTCCAGCCTGTTGTATTACCTGAGCCAGGAGCTTGATAATTGGGTGTAGGGATTGGAAAGGGTCAGGCTGTGTGTTTTTATGGTGGCTCGCGGTCTATGCGCGAGACTTTAAATTACGGAGGTTTCTGGAAGGTGACAGGGCAGTGTATTAGTCCAGCCGAGTGACCCATCTCCTTGGGACACTACATCAGGGCCTTTTAAAGTAGACACATGCCTCGGGCGCTTTTCTTCATTTTGATTCGGGGTGGACAAACCACCCAAGTGTTATGATTTGATCCTTAACACGTTTCACAACCGAGCATAAATTCTGGGAGGAAATTGCTTTTGTTGAAGAAGTGTCATTTCAGAACCATGTTTTTAGCACTCAGAAAAGAAGCATAAACCAATTCTAAACATTAAAAGGCCTCTGTGGCACCTGAGGACAAGGTTTATTTCCAAAAACTACTCTCTGATGGGTCAGAAAGGAGGCTGTTTGACTCCAATTTTTTGATTACTTGATGATTTAGAGTATATTTGCTGTAACATTTTAGCTGGACCTAAACAACAGCAGTTAAAAGAGCAAAAAGACTTTGCTTTAGACAGGGATTTATGGGTTTCCTCAGGCCCTTTTTCTTTTAATTACATTATTAGTGCGTATAGTATGAATTTTGATGGTCAGCGTGGAAATGTATCTTTCTGCACTGTAGTAAATAAAAAATCGTGGACTTTGTTTTGTTCCACTCAGGTCTTTGAATGCCTTTGTTTTAGCAAAGATGTTACAATAGCGCCACCCTCTGGTTGTACCTTCAACTTCATCATACCAGAACATTTCTTTGGAAATTATCATACTATTTGCTGTTTTTCAAATGATTTTTATTTTTACTGTGTTAACACTTATGCCATTAGGATTGGAATCATACTCTTATGAGAGGCTGTTTTTATCTGGAGGAAAATGGAACGATTGTTTCTCTTCAGTATCGCCTGCATATCCCAGAGACGACCAGTGTCTACCTGACAATACGGCCCCTCAATCTTAGCCCAGTTCCTGGTAAATATATTGTACACAGTGTTAAAGACCAAAGGTAATGAATTTACAGATTTTGAGTTTTTGAAAATACCTACTGTAATAAATAAGCAGGTGTGTGTGTGTGTGTGTGTGTGTGTGTGTGTGTGTGTGTGTGTGTGTGTGTGTGTGTATGTCACAGAGAAGCCTTCCTCGTGGATGTGTGTGGACACAGCTCTCTATGTGGTGATGGGGAACAAGAATAAAGAAGATTCAACTTTGGTTTGCTTTACTGAATTAAGGGATAAGGAGGTCAGTAAATGCATTACTTTAAATATCTAAATATGATAGTATTTGTTTTATCAAACTATAATATCTGTTTTTATTTAAAGTATTTTGACATGTTTTCTTATCAGCTGTAAGATAAGAATGTTTTTTATGAAATGAGTGCCTTTTTAAGTTTGATATTGTGACTTTTAATAATTTCGTATTTTAAACATTCTAAATTATGACTGATAATGTGTGTAAGTGTTATACATCTCAAGCTAAACTAATTAATATTAATGGATGTTCAGATATAATTACTGAATGCCTTCAGAAAAGTAAGGGTTGATTTTAATGCTGATATACACGTTTCAATGATCAGTCATTTAAAATCATGGTAACAATATTGATATTTTGATATTGTTCCTCTGAGAAACATAACAACACAGAAAATGAAGTGACTTCAATTCCTAAAT
Organism: Pimephales promelas; assembly: GCF_988280905.1. Classification (NCBI taxonomy): domain Eukaryota; kingdom Metazoa; phylum Chordata; class Actinopteri; order Cypriniformes; family Leuciscidae; genus Pimephales; species Pimephales promelas. The sequence goes on along the minus strand of NC_142776.1, from coordinate 24,243,871 downwards.
GCACGGTGATGGCATTTATGAGTTAGGCCTGTATTTACAATATTACATTATCAGGTACACAAATTATAACTATACCTTTTTAATAATTCATTATGTCACCTGAATAGGAAAATAAATGCAACGTGAATAAACACAAAAGGCTATATTGTACTTTCATATTATGAGAATATTTGTTAATTCGTTTATATTTAAATATTGTTAATACCTCCTCATGAAGTAAGAAAAAGAAAAAAGATTGTTACTATCTTTTTGTTGATGTGTTTACAAAAAAAATCTATAAATGATCTACGTATATTAGATATAGGAAGGAGACAATGTCATTTCATAGAATAACTCAAAAGTTATTTATGTAGGACCATTTTTATCTAATTTACAAAGAAGTACATTAAAATATACAAATATATAATAAAGTATATTCTTTATATACAGTATTAAATTAATTGAACCAAACTACTAAATGGAAAACTGCATCAATTTAAAGATTAACATTGGAATTGTAATTTTTACATTGTACAACAGTAAGTATTTATGTTCGTGTTGTGTGTGATTGATGAACAGAAGTTTGTGTGGAGAGGAGAGCTCAATGCCGGCTCATATCTTCTCATGCCCTTCACCACTGGCTGCAGATTGATGAAAAGTACAAGGAAAACCACCACTAAACCTGCCCAGCTAGTCAACCGTACCCAGTCTGGAGAACTGGAGCTCACCAAAGAGTTCAAGTTAGTCAGTTCTGATATAGGGGGACCCAATAAAAGTCTATTAAATTTATGTTTAATGCTATACTGTATGTTTGATTAGTGAATTTAGGTTATTTTATGTATCTAAAGAATAAAATACAACATGTGTGCAAAGATGCTGTACTGTTTTGTTCCTCAGGGCGGCATTGTCTGACATCTTTGAAGTGATCGATTTGGACGGCAGCGGTCTGCTGAGCCTAGAGGAGTACAACTTCTTTGAACAGAGAACCAGTGGAGAGAAATGTGATGAGGATGCCTGGGCCATCTGCAAAGGTTTCTTATACAAACACTGTATATAAAGCGGACACATAATCGATCAGAGCTTTTAAAGTCACCATGAAATCAAATTTGACCATTCATGCAGTATTTATTATAAATGTTTTATCCATGCACAATGCACAACAGCATTTTTTTTAAGTCACGTGCCTGTGCGATCTTTAATCAAACAACTTCCCCTTCCTCTTGCAACAACATCTCTTCTCTGCTGACATTTTTCGGTCAATCACATGACATCACAGCAATAGCAATCCACAACGATCCAATCAATTCCTGATGGACAAAATCAAGTCCCGCCCTACATTTCTTCTTGTTTGAAAAGCTGTTTGACTCAAATATGTCACAATAGGGAAGAAAAGACTATCACTAACTTCTGTTTCATGCTGATTGTAATGCTCTTAAAATCAGATGGTACATTTGAATTATAATTGCCTAGTACATTTTCTTGGCTCCTCTAATAAATTACGATTGAGTCTTCAGATATGTCATTTATTTTAAAATGACGCTTCCAGATCTTGAACAAGTTATCCAATCCAATAATGTGCATTATTTCTATAACATTATGTGCTCTCCTATAGAGAACTTTGACACAAGGAAAAATGAGTTAACTAGAGAAGGCTTCCTAAAGCTCAACCTGATGGAAGCGAATGATCGGGAGGGTGACCCCAGGGATTTGTGGCTCACTTTGGAGGCCATGGGCTACAACCAAAGCTTGGAAATGGTGGAGGTACATAGGTCTATGAGCTTTACTCATGAGCAGTTTTGGGGAAAGTTACTTTCCAAAGTAATGTGTTACAATTTTGCATTACTCCCTAAAAAAAAGTAACCAATTGTGTTAATTGGTTACTATTAATAGAAAGTAATGCGTAGTAAGTTTAATCTTTTGCATAACCTGGGCTGGGCTTGATTGTCCAAAAAGTATTCATGTCACTGTTTTTATTCATGTTGAGGAATACTGAATCTGTTTTTGTGCCAGTGAGTAAATGCCTGCTCACATTTAGTCCATGATGTTTACACAGCCCACACAACTCCTCTGCATCACTCCTGATTTCTCTCAACATGGGGACATAATAGGTGTCAGTCATAAACTGCCAAACAAAGTAACTTGTGTTATGTATTTGAAAAGTAACTCAGATATTTTGTTAAAAGTAATGCATTACTTTACCATTTACTTTACCATTAAAAAAAGTAATCTGACTCGCGTTACTTGTAATGCGTTACCCCAACATTGCCCATGAGAGAGTCTTGTAATTTCAAATAATAAGACCTGCAAGGGTTTAGAAAACATGTCCTTTATTTCTAAAATTAAACACTTAATTTTACTCATAGACACCTTACATTTTTAATTTTTTCTTTATCCCATCAGGCCTGTCCATTTGTTATTGAAGTCTATAGTGAGGATGTCAAGGCTACTCTTCAGGCAGTTCACTTGGATTCTGGGATCAAGATGTTGAATTCTTCTGTACAGAGGTCTATCACATCAAAAGCAGAGGCTAGATCTCTGAAGGGTCAAGAGAATGTCTTGGTTTATACATACAAAGGAGAGAGCAGAATTTCATCAGTCATTGCCAATAAGGTTGGTTGGTTATTGTTTTATGTCACTTAGCTGTTTGTTTGTTTTACCCAAATAAGTATTTGTATTAAATGAATACATGACATCCATCTCTCATTTAAAAAAGCTCTTCAAAAATGTCTTTGTAGGCCTCACATTTGTATGTCTTGTACTTAACATTCACTGAGAATAGCACAAAGTTACTAAACCTCCAGTTGGTTGGAATGCTTTATAGAAAGGAACACTGGCCATGAGTAGAATTTCAATGTCCTAATCCACCATTACATAGACAAAGTCAACTGAAAGAAACGTTTAACAGAGAGGGAAATTAGATCTGCAATGAAAAATTGATTTGCCAATTTTGAAGGCAAAAAATGAAGATTTTGCCATAGTTAGTGGAACTAATTATCTGAAATATACACTATTATTATTAAGAAGTTTATGTGTCTGTAAGATTTTGGTAGAAGTCTCTTATGCTCACCAAGACTGTATTTATTCAATTAAAAAATAAAAGCAGTACTATTGTAAAATAATATTACAATTGAAATGTATATATATATATTACATTTTTAATGCATTTAAAATGTAATTTATTTATCTGATGCAAAGCTGAATTCTCGAATTTTCAGCAGCCATTGCTTCGGTCTTTAGCGTCACATGATCAATTTAACGCAACCTTGCTGAGTAAAAATTCTCATTTCTTTCAAACAGTAAATATTTACTGTCCATTACGCTAGTCCATATAATTCACTGTTGTTCATTAATGGTTATAAAATGATTACAGCTGTAATTTCTTTTCATCGATTTTCCCTGTTGTATTCTGGGTCTCCATCATTCTTGCTGCTATAGTCCAATCAGAAGGTTACGGTCCACATCAACAATGAACAAAGTAGGAACTGTGTGAGCAGCAGAGGCATGAGTATGTTTGCTGTGGAGGTTCCTGCTAGGACTAAAATGGTGAGATACAAACATAGGCCAGTTTCTTTTGTAGAGTCTGGGTGGGGTGCATATTATGCTCCATTTCCCATAGAACTAATAAATATTGTTACATTTGACACACTCAGATGTACAATTTCGCAGAATATGTTAACAATTGTGCTCTGTTTTGGGCTCTGTTCAGGTGTGTCAGCACGTCATGGCTTCAAATGAACAACAGGAGTGGACTTACAACTGCGTTGAGAGCATCATACCAAGTTTGTGAATGCTGCAGTAACGTTGGGAATTTATTATGATATAACAAATCATGTTGTGCTTATAAAATAAATAACACAATTTTGTTTTCTTGTTATAATGACTATTACATGCAAGTTTTACTATAGTTTCAAAATGTATTATTATTAACCATTAATTATGAAGTCAGTGAGTTCATGATGTTTTTTGTAAATAAAGCAAATTTATTTTCAGTTAATATTTTTTATGTATTTATCTATGTATTTATAATGTATTTATTGAAATCATAACAAATAATAATCAAGTTTATATATTATATCGTGCGGATAGTTTGTTCTGATGGATTTATGAAATGAATTTAATTATATTATTCTATTATTTTTATTATTATTATTATTTATTTATTTTTCTTTTATGTTGTTGCACATTTACCCCAGGCCTCATAATGGAATGTAACATACCTCACCAATCACATTAATGTTATATCAGTTTATGTTTCTCAAACAAAATGTGGCAATTTAACATAAAGTAAGCAATATAAATACACTAATTCAGTTTTTAAGCATTATTCTGGCATTAAGCCAGTGAGCATAGTCCAGTTTTAGCAGTCAAACATACAATCCAAATTCCAGAGTGTTACACACACAGACCTACATTTCATTCACCGTTGACATTTAGCACCACGTGTAGATTTAAGCTTCTATTTATAACTTTCAGTCAATTATTTTGGCCTTTGACTTTCACTACTGTAACTGTAGAACAAGACACTAAAGGTCACGTGACATATGAGGAGTGTTTAATCCACCCCTTTCTTTTCAAACTGTGTATTCAGGGCGTGTAGGCTATATGTTATTTAGTATTGTTAGAGCTCATAGGTTTTTGTTTAAAAGGATTGTATTAAAAAAGTGACAGCCCCCTCTGTTTCTGTGCATCCAAGACACTGTTCTGTTTTGTCTTGGCTTTTAACCGGTTTTTTTTTGTTTTTTTTAAGAAACCTGCAATATCATGATTGAACTTGCAAACCTTGCATAATTGTAAACTTTGTTCTGCTTTGAATAAATCCTGGGTGAAACTTGATGCAATAGACAAACAAAACTCTGACCTAGAGCTCTAGTTTTCTCAACATGCTATTCGAAGGGCCCCTACATTTTCTCTCAATATTTAGTCCTAATAGACCAATTGTGCTTCATTACATAAACAAATGGGTCTGATGAATCACCCAACATTTTTTACAAGATTAATTTAGTTTTTAATTTTAAAATAAGATTTTGTTGTACACACTAGAGTAGACATTATAAATGGCTGAACTGTCTCTTTAAATGTGGGCGTGTCCTTTTAATCGGTGAAAGGCCTGTGTGAGTGAGAGAGAGAGGCTACGTGGTGAGCACGCATCCCGCTGGGCACCCGGATTGTGACAGACACTGACCGCTGCAGCAACATGGTGAAAATTACGGTTATTAAGACCAAACCGTACCCCGACCAAAAACCCGGAACCAGCGGTTTAAGAAAGAGGGTGACTGTATTCCAGCAGAATCAGCATTATGCGGAGAATTTTATCCAGAGTATCATTTCCACCGTTGACCCTTCTCAGAGGCAGGAGGGCACCATGGTAGTGGGAGGGGATGGACGATTCTTCATGAAAGAAGCTATTCAGCTGATCGTCCAGATTGCTGCAGCTAATGGGGTTAGTATTGGCTGATTTTGATTTGCAATTTTAATGCAAAAGTAAGTTAAGGTGTAACAAAAGTCACTTCCTTACATTGGATGTCAAAATGACTTTGTCTTGGCATGACACAACGTTACATTGCAAAAGAGGTAACGTTAACATAACTTAGTTCTGTTGCAGTTGTGCTCTGAGAAATAATCTTAATTCTCCACCCTGCAACGTAAAATTCGTGAACGTCTCGTTTATATGACTCGGGTTTTTCAATGTATCGATACCGTAGAACCGGTTCAGCCTTTCTGAACCATTCATTGACAAATCGAACTGCACCGCAATTTAAAGCATCGTAGATCGTAAAACCATTGGCACCAATGGTCTCTTAAGCTTTTGAGAAATTCAATAACGAATCGAACTGAATCTTTTGACAGGTGGACTACTGAAATACGTAACTGCGTTTGACGTAAAGTATGCGCTGAATCTTTTTTCCGTTTCTTTGAAACGAGCTGTTCAAAAGAACCGATTCGGACCTATTAGGGAACGAACTCGATGCTCTCTCGAGCTGAGGGTGTTTGGGACACCTTTGACATTTCACGCTCTGCCAAAAGCAGAGATGGTGGCTTCAACATATCAACTCTCATTATGTTGCAGAGCATAGAAACTATTAAAACGTGCAGCAGTGTTTTATAAGGGTGTGTGAGGATTTATTTACATCAGGAGTCTTACAGCAACAACCATTATGTGGAGGAGATGTGCTTGCAGTCACGTCCTGAGCAGTTAGTGCTGCTGTATTGAGTAAAATCTGTTCTGTATTACAGATCATTGGATCTCTTTTTTTTAAGTAGTAGTCGGCCGCTGTAGCCACGTTTTGTTGATTGCTATGCTAGTGTTGTCTTGTGTAAATGTCCATTCTATAAATTACAAGGACACATCAATAGGGTTGTTTTGATGTAAACATTGTACTGGATGTAGGGCTGTGAATCTTTGGGTAGACAGCGAATCGATTCGATTCACGATTCATAGGTTTTCGATTCGATTCATTAACGATTTGTGCAAATTCAGAACGATTCGATTCGATGCGATTCACATCCAAATTCGATGCGATTCGATTAATTCGATTCGATTCTTAAATTTTTATATGCATTATAGTATTATTTCAATGCTTCACCCATCTTTGTCTGGGTTTGAATTAGCCTACACAGCGGCCTTCGGGGATCAGATAGTGGGGATTTTGTCCATTGTTAATGTTAGTTCATGTCTGTTTTTAATTTTAATGAATATATTATTATAAAAAAAATCAATGGCCTACAAATTAGCATTTGCAAGTAGCAAATATTTTGAAAAAGGCTTTTAAAGTATTGCATTAAATGACTACATGCACAAATTAATGGAGACATTTTCATTAGTTTCATTTTGCGTCCTCTCAATGCACTCGTTATCATCTTTTCACTGGATTTTGCTCGCGCTCGGTCCCATATAGCTCTCATGCTTTCATAACGTTAACTACAGATTTTTGAGCAGTCCATGTTTGAGCTCTCCAGCTGAGCTCTCTGTCGAGAAAGCAATAGTTTTGAGGCAAACCGCTCAAGCCATTGATAAAGCTGCCATGCCATTGCGTGGGCACTATGAAATAAAACGCTTTCATTCATTTATTACATGGACTCTCCGTACACGCTAGGTGGTCTCTCGCTCGCTTTCCCTCTCTGCCGAGTGCGTGCCGTGTGTGAACGCGCGATACGCGGTTTGGAGCACAACCTCTGTCTCGTATGCACGCTCGCTCTAGATTCCGGGAGATTTTAACTAATTTGCGGTAATACAAGCTGATCACGACATGAGTAGCTCAACAGGTAGAAAGATAAACTCATCTTTCAGGCATCAGCGTGCGAAATCAGGGGTGTGTGAGCGCCTGAAACCAATCAAATGCGGATGTCGTATGACGGCCAATGCGTGAGGCAGCTTGTACCAGGAACACTTTAAGGTTGTGTTTATATATTTTAAACCACTGAATCGCTATAAAAAAGTGATTAATTCGATTCTTAGCCTTTTAAATCGATTATTCACGTAAATAAACGATTCACGATTCAAAATACATGTTTCAGGATCGATGCATATGCATCGCCAGGATTTATAATCGATGCATCGAGAAAACGAGTGAATCGTTACACCCCTAACTGGATGGCAAAGTCAAAGTGGTCCTCTCTTATGGCTCAGGGTTCATGTAGTGCATTTCTAAGCATAATCTTGAACAGGAGTTTATCAGTCATTTCTCTCGTCCTTGATCCCACAGATTGGCAAACTGGTCATTGGTCAGGATGGGATTATGTCAACACCTGCAGTTTCCTGTGTGATTCGTAAAATCAAAGCCATTGGTGGGATCATCCTGACAGCCAGTCACAACCCCGGCGGCCCCAATGGAGACTTCGGCATCAAGTTCAACATATCTAGCGGAGGTTAGACATTGTTATGGCCAATGCCAATACCTTAGGGAAAAAGGTGGTGACCGATGGATATTCAGTATCACAATATGATATTTTAAAGATATTAATACACATCCATAACAATTGCTGAAATTAAATTTATATTCATTTGACATAATATTTACTAAATTATAAATCATTTGAAAATGAATAAATAAATAATAATTTGAACTTGATACAAAAAATAAATCTGAAAAATGTATACTAAACAAATAGATTTATATTTTAGATAGCAACTACTTTCTATCTTGACGTCCAAAACAAATTTAGAAACATTTAACTCTTAAATGCATGAATGTTTTGCCAATCCATCATCTTTAGCAACCCGAATCTTTAACAAACACAGAGGATCTGTACCTGTCATGATAATATAAAACTTTCTTTATATTAGAGTAACAATTACAGAAGAATAAAAAAAAACATATTTTGTTACTTTTGTTGAGCTTGGAAGGGCTCAGTTTCATCAGATGTTTTATACCATCATCACTGTCCTCGTCAGAGCTCATTTCCCAGTACATTCAGCATCTGATTCATATTCGCCATCTCAAACATATTCTCAAAACTATCATTTTCAACATCTTCAAAATCAATATTTTATCTCTGAGAGCTTCTTCACCAGACCCACTATCAGTGACTGACACTAATATTTGATAGCGTTCAGTACTATTCTTTTGTTTTCTGCCTGCGGTAACTATGAGTGAAATGTCACTCTTTATCATTGTGTATCAGACATTTCCACCTTGTGGAATAAAGTTTAATTGCACTTATTCAGTCATCAAAGATTCAATGATTGTTGTGCAGAAAATATGTATATATATATATATATATATATATATATATATATATATATATATATATATACTTACACTGTTACACAACTAGGGTCGTTGGTGACCCTTTACAATTTTTACAAAAATAAATTAGAAAACAGGGCTTCTTTTGTAAAAGAAATGTTGTTTCATTGTTTATAATGAATTGATTGAGGAATACTTAGAAGGTTGATGTCTAACTTTAAAAAAATGAATGAGCAGCAGGGTAAGGAATTACATCCCGCATCACTAAAGACCTGAGGTATGCGTTTTAAGGGTTTAGGGCACTTTAAAAATGCTAGATTATAAACAAATATATTGGGCTTGGTGACACTTAATTCAACCAAAATTAAAGACTGCATTAAATCACTTAAACTTGCATTCAATTGGTCTGTTTTTTCTTTCCCAGGTCCTGCACCAGAGGGCGTCACAGACAAAATCTTTCAGATCAGCAAGACCCTCCAGGAATATCACATCTGCCCCGAAATCAAGGTGGACCTCTCCACAATTGGGAAGCAGACCTTCGAGGTTGACACGTTCAAGCCCTTTACTGGTACCATTTTGGAGTTTAACCATTTGTTAGTTACGTAAAATAATTTTTCAGTTCATTCATATTTGTTAATAATTGTGTATCGTTTGCAGTGGAAATTGTGGACTCAGTGGAATCCTATGCAGAGATGCTTAGAGATATCTTTGATTTTGCTGCTCTGAAGGAATTACTCTCTGGACCCAACCACATCAACGTACGGCTCGATGCAATGCATGGAGGTAAGAATTACATTTCCCAAACAAAAATAAGGTCATTTTGGTGTAGTATTGAGCCATACCTCCTCTGAAACTACAAAAATGCTATAATATATTAGCATTAGTGGTAAACTAGTTTTCATATGGGTATCTGAGACGATGCTTCTTTCATATCTCACATATCACAGCGTTGATGTGCTCTCTCATTTCATTTAAATGCTGCTGGTGCCATCTTGCACCTCACTTTTTGACTGTATTCACAATGAAATCAGAGGACTTTAGAATTAATACTAGGCCTACGATAATATTACTGTTGTGTTCGTCATTGCCAAAACAATTGTTTTGTGTGATTTGTTTTTTTTAATGCCACTGAAAACCAAAGTGCACATTCCAGAGAAGAAATTATTAAAATAAAAAAGTGGAGGGAATCTTGAATCAATTTTAGCACAGAACATTCTGGCATTTGCTATAAAGATGAAAATTATATATAATGACAATTGTTTTGGAACACCAAACCTGAATCTTATAGAAAATGTGTGGGAGATGCACAGGAGATACCCTTTCAATTTAACAGATCTAGAACATTTTTGCAAATATTCCCATGTGAGGATGTGCCATGCTGATCGACTCCTATCCAAACATACTGTGCACTTTAAAAAAGTCAAAGGTTGCTTGAATTGGGGGTGTACACACTAACACTTTTCTATGAAGACCATGCTTATAATTAATTATAGCTCCATTTATACTTAAATATTACTATTACATACTAGCAAAACCCTGCAACAGTATTTTTAAGGTATAATTCCAAACTGCTATAAGTGATGCCATGCAAATGGCTCAAAATAACCATTCATGACTTGATAACTAAAGACTGCATCTTCATGTATTTTTTTTTACACTAGTGCTGGGTCCTTATGTAAAGAAGATAGTGTGTGAAGAGCTTGGTTCCCCAGCAGACTCTGCTGTTAACTGTGTCCCCTCTGAGGACTTTGGGGGACACCATCCTGACCCTAATTTAACATATGCTGCTGAACTGGTCAACACTATGAAGGGAGGGGAATATGACTTCGGAGCAGCGTTTGATGGTGATGGTGTAAGTTTATAACTGACTTACCATATACACTACCGTTCAAAAATTTGTGGTTGGTAAGATTTAAAAAATGTTTTTTAAAAAAGTATCTAATGCTCACCAAGGCTGCATTTGTTGATCAAAAATACACGAAAACAGTAATATTGTGATATTATTATTACAATTTTAAAAAATGGTTTTCTATTTTGTTTTATTTCAGCATCATTACTCCAGTTTAAAGGAACACTGAGTAAGATATTTTACCTGCCAGATCGGGTCGCGTTTCTGTAGTTCGAATGAGACTTTGACTTGAAAACTACCAATTTGACTTGCTTTACGGCAAGAGTTACAATAGCTGGGTTTCAGTCACGTGATTATGATGACACGTGGAATTCAGATGGAGGGCAGGGAGTGAAGAGCGCAAAGCACGAGATGGAGGAAAGTCTGTACTGTCCTACTTTATACGCTATTACAAGAGAAAAATATAAACCAAAAATCAAACATATGTTGGACGTGATCCTTACGTTATGAAGAGGAGCGTTTTTTTGTTTTGTTTTTTTTTCCAACTGAATTGAAATATTTTCCTGCCATCGAGGTGGTAGATATCAGAAACTAACTACCTTGTCTTGCAGACATAAGTTACTTTGACTTTACATAGTTCGGAAACTTTACACATTAAACAAGCCTAGCCATTTAAGTTGTATTAACTCACCTTTGATGAACACACAGGCATTTTCCCATTCGGCTCCTCCCGACCGCAGACATGGGTTTGCAAGCCGTTTTTCCCGAGTTTTTCGGTCAATTTCTTGCATTTTCCCCCCTTATGAACAACTTTTGGTACACGATAAAAACTTTGATCGGTTCAAGTAACCATATGACAGAAAGTAGTTGCTTTCTAAAATATAAATCTATTCGTTTAGTATACATTTTTCAGATTTCTTTTTTGTATCAAGTTAAAAATAATTATTTATTTATTCATTTTCAAATGACACAATTGAAATCATCTAGTACTGTTCTAGAGGTAAAACCGCATCATATTTACCCTCTTGCTGTTCTGTTTCCAGGATCGTAACATGGTTCTGGGTAAGCATGGATTCTTTGTGAACCCCTCAGACTCTGTGGCAGTCATTGGTGCCAACATTACATACATCCCTTATTTCCGGAAGACGGGCGTGAAGGGTCTGGCTCGCAGTATGCCCACCAGTGGGGCTTTGGACAAGTATAATCATCTAAGAACATTTACATTTTGTGATCTAGCCCTATATTTCACCATCTCAGTCAGTTTGTGTATTGCTTTTGACCCTTTAATCCTGCACACAATTTTTAGCATTTCATTAACTTTATCATACAGTGTGGCCAAAGCTTTGAAGATGCCACTTTATGAGTCACCTACAGGCTGGAAATTCTTTGGAAACTTGATGGATGCTGGCAAGTTATCCCTTTGTGGTGAAGAAAGCTTTGGAACTGGTGAGTAGCTATGAAACCATGAAGATTTTAACTAGCTAAACTGCTTAAAAGGTTTTAGGCTGATGTGCTTTTTGTAATTGTTTAAAATAGGGGTTAAATAAGTGAATAAATGTGTATTTCTGTAAACATGTAGCTATCATTTATTTATATATAAAACAAGTGTGGTCGCCAGTGTTATAAATCTTTTTAAATTGTTAAAAATTATATCATAGTTAAAAATGTTCTTGTTTTTTTTTTTACCCACTTAGGTCTACGTACAATGTATTAATATCATATTATTTTAATTGGTTGTAATCATAAACACACTGGTTTGTAGCAAAAATAGTTTTACCATTTACTGCACTTGTTATTCTTCTAGTTTTATAATGAATCATATTTTTTGCACATTCCCCAAAAATAACTTCGCAAAATAAGGGTAAAGTCAGATTATGACCACTTACAGTGTAAATTGAGAACCTTTCTCTCAAAATATGAAAGAAAGCTGTATTTCTAATTTGACCCCTTTAAAGTCTTGTTTTTGCGGTAGGTTCTGATCATATCCGGGAGAAAGATGGTCTGTGGGCAGTGCTCGCATGGCTCTCAATCCTGGCCACTCGCAAACAGAGTGTAGAGGACATCATGAAAGACCACTGGCAGAGGTTTGGACGGAACTTCTTCACAAGGTAACTGCAAAAATCATAAAGTGACACTTTGGTAATCATCTCTGATCTCTGTAGCTTGACTGCCCTCTGCTGGTAGATTTGTTGTTTGATTTGTCCCAAATCTCTGTGTCAGGTATGACTATGAAGAGGTGGACTCTGATGCTGCGAATAAGATGATTGATCACTTGCAGACAACAATGTCCGATGAAGCCTTTATAGGCCAGAAATTCTCCTCGGGGAATAAAACGTATCAAGTGGAGAAGGCTGATAACTTTGAGTACACAGACCCTGTTGATGGCAGTGTTTCAAAAGGACAGGTGAGTTTGAAACATGAGACTCCAAAAATAATTAGAAGAAATAATCTTCTGGGATGTGACTACTGCTACAGAAGACATAAATGATTAAATGATCACATGGTCAGTCAATTACACACTTTGATTTTTTAATTAGCTTCAGGGTGGCTTGATGTTCTGATTTCCATTTGGTCCATATTCATAAATAGTGCTAGAATTATGTTTTTCAACGGTCAGCCATAAAGCTCAGTGTCATTATTTAGAAATCACCTGGGTTTTTCTAATAAAATATTTGTTTGTTATAAATAATAAACAGTAACATTGTGAAATATTATTACACTTTATAGAACAATTTTCTATCATAAAATATTTTACAATGTAATTTATTCCTTTAAAGGCAAAGCTGAATTTACCACAGCCATTAGTCTAGTGTTCAGAGATCCTTCAGAAATCTTTCTAGGGTGCAATTCTTATTACAAACAGCATTTGAAGAGTTCAGATGCAAAAGCCTCTAAATGCAATTTGAAATTTTCTTCTTTAATGATGATTTTTATCAAACTTGTATATTTAAGTTCAGTAATTTCACTTAAATAACAATTAATAGGTAATTATCATTGCCATTTAAGTGAAATCACTGAACTTAAATATACAAGCTTGATAAAAATGATCATTCTAGAAGAAAATTTCAAATGGCACTTAGAGGCTTTTGCATCTGAACTCTTCATTTGTTATTAGAGATGCATGCAAGTACTGCCCACAGACCATCTTTCTACTAGATATGATTAGAACCTACCAAGAAACAAACAAGACTTTAAAAGGATCATATGAGAAATCAAGCCTTCTTTCATATTTTGACTATGAAAACATACTGTAACCCTTCTAACATTTCTTATTATAATCAAATATATTTTTAAAGGATTCTTTGATGAATAAAATCTTCAAAAGAAAAGTCATTAATTTCACTACCTTTCACGAAAACAGCTACATTTATTCTTGCATATTAAAATACTTAATATAATATTTATACACATTTTTTTGCAGTTATGACTACCTTATTGTACATTATAAACGTCAAATGGCATATTGAAATTCGTTGATTTCTCTGACGAAAGTACTGATGTCGACATAACAGCCTCATCATGACCTTCATTGTGTTTGAAAGATCTCATAAATATACCGTTCAAAAGAACAGTCTTGGAAACATTTCATCTAAACACCTTTCTCGATTTCATGGAATTTTTGTATACTTTCCAAAACACTGTACGTTGGCCATCATCCCTGTTTTTCTGTCTTCATGGCTTTTAGGGTTTGAGGATCATCTTCACTGACGGTTCGCGTATCATCTTCCGTCTCAGCGGGACAGGCAGTGCCGGGGCAACCATCAGGCTTTACATTGACAGCTATGAGAACGATTCCCAGAAAATCTATGCAGACCCACAGGTAAACTAATTGGTCAAAATCAGTAAAATAAAATATTTGCTCTTCCACCGTATATTACTTTTACAAAAAAAATAAAGTTAAAAGTTGTACTTTTTTTAATTTATATAATTAATTTTATCATAATTTATAATATATATATATATTTTTTTTTTTAATTAATTAATTAATTTATTTTTTTAGATTACGTATTTATTTGTATTATTTTTTATTTATTTATTTATTTATTTTAAGACTTTGTAGCTAATCCATTGTAGCTTTAGCAGTAATCAGGTTTGACATGCGTATCCCGGCACATATGGTTGAAGATCCGATTGACTCAATTATGTCTGATCAAACTGGATCACAGGAGTATCAGTCTGTCTTAAAGTATCAGCCTCAGACATGCTCTATTCTTAGATGTGATGACTTTAGCTTCAGCAGTCCTTTTCATCTTGAGGTTTGAGTTACTGTAGAGGACAAGGATGTTAAATTTTAATACAAACAAGTAAACGCTATATTCGCACCATCCGTTTTCATTTACAGTATGTTGAATCCAAAGACCCTATTGTATCTCTCATTTTGTGGGTTCCTAATTTCCATCCCTCTCGACTGTTGTGAACAGGTCATGCTGGCTCCTCTGGTGGACATTGCCTTGAGGATCTCACAGCTTCAGGAAAAGACGAACCGCACTGCTCCCACTGTGATCACATAATTACTCTAAGGCCCATATTCACCTGATCCAGCCCAAACTAGCCCTCACTGTACTCAGCAATGCCTTACTTTATAATTATTGCCATCAGGTTCATACCACAGTCATCATGTGCTCTGTGTGTCCTCTAGAAAGTTTCACATTTTTGCTGTTCCACAAGTACAATCGAAGATCTATATCCACTATAAATAGAGAAATATAAAATACAGTCTATGAAATGAATGGCTTGTTGAGATTTTGTTCATAAGGAAGTCATGCTTCTTTATACACTTTCATTTGCCATGGGGAGTAAAGCACTGAACTTGGTTCTGTGTCTGTTAGGTCGATCATATTTAAATTCTAAAAACATCAGCTTCATTTTATTCATATACACAGTTTGTCTTTCATTTGGGGCTGAAAGTAGTAACTGTTACACCCCAGTGTGTTATTAGTGGATAAAGACAGGAAGGCGGGGAACCTGGCTGCATCAAATATATTCCATCTCCCTTTAAATTAGCACCAGAAATAACACATCTTTCATAAGGGTTTGACAACTACAATCTCAGATTAGTACCATGATTATCTTTGTAAAACAATCTTTGAAGAGTCCTCATTGGGTTAATGGGATCTTGGGGACTAGACTTTAATAGGGAATTCTTAGTAAAAATCCACCACACTGATCGAAAAGTTAAATTTATTCATAATATTTTTGGACAGATGGCACCACCCACACAGAAACTTATTGGAGACTTAATGTGTTGGTTCATGGAATTTGTTTATAAGAATTTGTACACAATTACACTAATTTTTTGTGTTGATTTGTAGTTGCATACATGCTGAATATGTCACTGTAAGAATTTGTTCACAGTGGTCTACCAACATCACGATATATACCAAAATGTTATGAATAAATCTGAATCTTTCAGTTACATTTAAACTTAAAATTATGACAAATTCCAAGGAAAGATTAAGACAGAATAATAATAATTCGTTACATTTATATAGCGCTTTTCTGGACACTCAAAGCGCTTCACATAAAAGGGGGGGATCTCCTCAAGAATGACTCCGAAGTCTTTAAGATTGTGCTCGGTAATAAAATAATCCAATTTGTGAGTTGTTAAATAAGTTAAAGTGGTCAGAATTATTAAAGGTTGCATTGTCTTGCTTCCATTGAAGCACACAGTTTCTTTAGAACATGGAATCATATGCATTTTATCTGAATATTACGGAGCCTCTAAAAAAAAGAGATTGGAGAAAAAGTATGTTAATGCTTTTAGGTTATCTAGGAAAATGTTTTGTTTTGAAAATTTTTCACCCGAGAATCTTTGTTTTCGCTTCAGTTAGCTCCTTGCGAGCGAATGCAACGTTTTTGGGAGAATGCACAAGTTTTGCAAAAGGAAAGGAATGCAAAAGCATTTTTTTTCCTCCTATCCCATAGTTGTTCCTCCACCATGTCCCTTTAGGGGGTCTGTAGAAGGCCTATATAATTTATTAGAAATGTTGTGTTTTGCTGAAAAAAGTTATATATATATATATATATATATACGTATATATATATATATATATATGTGTGTGTGTGTGTGCGTGCGTACGTGCGTGCGTGCGTGTGTGTGTGTGTGTGTGTGTGTGTGTGTGTGTGTGTGTGTGTGTGTGTGTGTGTGTGTGTGTGTGTGTGTGTGTAAAAAAGGAAGAAAACTTTAGCATGTATGGACCCAGTGTATTTGTAGAGCCTTCATGAACTGATATGTCATCATAAACTCACAGTCAGTCTATTTGCTGAAATTTCCTTTAATTTAGGTAATATGGGACATGGAAAATCAGGTGCACATACTTGAGAACAGAAACCTCTTTATTTTGGGGAAAAAAAAAAAATATATATATATATATACAAATATATTAAAGTTGTCACCTATTTGAAATCTCAAAACTGCACACACACACACACACACATGATCAAAACATTTCTTCAGTCTTTGTCAGAAATGACCTCAACTTTATTACAACCCATTTATTGGTAGCTGTCAGGACGCCCATCAAACACCTGCTTAAATAGTTTCCCTCTTGTGCTCTGGATGAATAAATGGGTGGGACTTTTTTTCCCCCCCAGAACAGGTTTCCACATTGTAGAAGCCCCCCCTATGTTGACATAGCAAGATACAAAGAACGTCCTGCCTGGAAAGTAATGGTTTGCAGGTTTTATTTTCATTGGATGTCATTACATGAGGTAATGGCTGTAACAGTGTGTATTTAGCTGTCAGGTTATTATATTTTGAAGTTCTCTTTTAATGTCTTTATTTCTAGAACAGCATCTTTATTTAATCTGGAAGTTTAAAAAGATCGAAAGCCCTTAGAGAAGATCACTCACAAAAATAATGTTAACCATACATTATAAAAAGATTACTATATCGTGTCAAGTAAAAATTTCCACCAGTGCACCTATAAACTCTTATGTTAAATTATGAAGATACTATGGAAATCTAAAGTTATTTTACCCCATTATCATCTGTTTTGATTTTATCTTTTCTATGGTTAATTATACAGTATAATATTTAATACTTTGAAGCTTACTTAAGTAATTAGACTTCACATTTTTAGAGATTATGGAACTAATAAACTAGTGTTCAAAGGTTTGGCATTGGTAAGATTTTTATCGGGTTTTTTATTTGTTTGTTTGTTTGTTTTATTCCTGTGATGGCAAAGGGTTTTCAAAATCATTCCTCCAGTCCTCAGTCACATGATCCTTCAGAATAATAATCATATGCTGATTTGGTGCTCAAGAAAAATTTCATTTTATCAATGTTTAAAACAGTTGTGCTGCTTAATATTTTTGTGGAAAATGTGATACTTCCTTTTTGGGATTCTTTGTGAATAAAACATTAAAAAGAGCATTCATTCTAAATAGAAATCATCAGTAATGCCTTCACTGCACTTTCGATCAATTTAATTAATCTTTGCTGAATACTGGTATTTAATATATATATATATTATATATATCGCTTTCTGAAAACCATTTATTTACTTATATAACCATTTGTTTGCTGCAAGTGTGAAATAGCATATTTCTGTTGCTTTTTTTTTTCAACAAGAGAGACAGAAAAAACAAAACAGCAACAGGCAAACTGCAGAGAAAGCTTGTTTCCCCAAGTTCACACAGTTCCCCATGCACAGTTAATAAACCTACATCAAGTTTTGATTCCAGTTATTTACAGGACGATGCATACCATATTAACCCAAGGAAACTAAATTATTCCAAAATATTAGTTCATATTATCTGGCATATCGGTCTTTCCTGCATTCTTTTCCTCTCCGTCATCCAGTGGGTGCTTCTATATATATATGATATCAATTACCATGTAAATCTAATAACACAGAAGACAGAGAGCGAGAGATGACCTCTTGACCTAACAACAACAGTGTATTGCCCCATATTGTTTATTATATTGGGCTCAGGATAAAGCCTTATGGAATGTGCTGAGATGTGATGATTGTCAGCAGGTCATGTGGGCAAAGATCAGCATGATCGAGTCTAAGTAATCATTCCGAAAGCCAGGCAAAATAAATACAGCAACACGGTCATGCTGGCACTCTCTTCGCATCTTTCATTTTCCTTTTTGAACCCCCACACCTCACCTCTTCCCGAAACACCTACACACACTCACATGCATGTGCTTGAATAACATATATGTCACTTGCTGTCTAATTCTTGCTGACCCTATTTTATATGATCAAACATGACCCTTTGCACAAAATACATAATGAGAGACCATATATACATTTATATTGCTGTCATAAACAAGTTTTGAGACGATCACATTGCCTTGCTTTTTTTGCTAGTCGCACAAATCTATTGACATCACTGGATGCTGTCTGCACATTGATTCTGTGTCATTCTTGGACTCTGACCCAGGATCTGTTTCAAAGGTTTTTATTTTGATTTACATGTAAATTATCTTATAGACGTCATTCGCAAACCTGCATGAGAATGAGGTCACCATCACAGCACAACTTGAAAATGTCTCAACAGACAAACATCCTCACCAGAAATGAGGTCACCAACAATGCCCTGGGTGGAACAAATGCATTATCTCTTTGAAAGTCTGTTTTTTGTTAAGTCTAAAGACAATTTTTTTAGGTGGATTACTGTCCAGAAAAAGACAATGAAAAATGTTGTTAAAACAAGTGATAGTTTTGACAAACTTTATGACTTTGTCATTTGAACCATCTAGTTAAAAGCCTTACAACATATTTTCCTTGAAATCATGTGTACACTGTAAAAAAATATTTTCAAGATTTGTTATCACAACATATTTTCTTTTGTCACTTAATTTTTTAAGTTGAACCAACAATATTTTTTTTTACAGTGATAGTAATCACAACATTTTTTATTTTGTCAAATCAACTTAAATAATTTATATAGTTCAGATAACATATAATTTTGAGTTTCTGATGGTTAAATTAATCTCCTTCATTGTATTAACTCACTTTTTCCAGTTCAATGAACTTAAAATTTTAAGGCAACCATGCAGGTTACTTACTTTTTTAAGTTAAACCATCAATATTTTTTTACAGTGTACACATCTTGGTCATTATTTTAAAAGAAAGTAAAAAAAAAAAATAAGGTAAAAATATATGCTAAGTGAAGAAAGGCACGCTTAAAATGTGTTTGCTTAATTTGATAAAGCAAAAAAAAAATTACAATTTTTTATTTTAAATTCTTTATTAAAAAAAATTAATAAAGAATGCTTTTCCAGAAAAAAAAGGTGCAGTGGAAATGTTCCATGGATGTTAAAGATTCTTCATGAAACCATCAATGGTATTTTATTTTTTTAAGAGTGAACTAATTATTTCCAAGAATTCAATTCTTTTTATGATGATTTTTCCACATTATGATATCATCACCCTGATGTTTTTGTCTTTATCCTCTCAGATAATATCAAAATGAATTTAAATTCAGAAATGAAAAACATGCTCATCATAGAAAAGCTGTGTTCTTTGATGTGTATGAATGAATGAATAGTACAAACATAATGAGTATCATTTGAACCAGGTGCAATATCTCAGGGGGGAAAGAATATTACATAAAAAGGAAGAACACAAGCAACTTTAATTCCGTTTTTTTTTTTTTTTTTTGGGGGGGGGGGGGGGGGCATTTCAGTAGGAAGCTCAGTAGCTTCTCAATTGTAATTCAAGTGGTTTTATTCCTATTAGCTACAAACCCTAATAACTCCAGAGATTACTCCATTTAAGGTTCAGAACAGAAGGTCCATTCTGAAGAGATCCGCTGTGTGTGTGTGTGTGTGTGGAGAACGGCCAAAAGGAGATGGTCCTTCAAAGTAACCCTCAATCCCCCAGCTCATTACAATTAGATGAGTTTTGCTGTGCATGGTTGCAATTTTAATAATCTTATTTTACTTTGGGAAAATAAAACAGATAGACATCGGAAAGAAAAACAGCCCCATGTCAAAAATATTTCAGCTGCTTTGCTGCTCGGCAGATAATGGTTTCCAAATGTTTAATATTAGATGCAATCACACCGAAGAAAAAGGTACCGCTTTTCTTTTCTTTGAAAACTGAGCTCGGCTGAGGCCCTTGAAATTGTCATGTTGCTTTACGAATCTCCACAACTTTTCTGCAGTCACATGCTCATAGTAATGTGTTCGATTCTTAACATTTGTGTCCATTGCTTCATAATTCATTCCAACAAAAACCTCTCATGAAAGTAGCGCAACTCCCCTCCCACCAATCAGCATCTCCTCTCAGCATGTGAGCTCATATTAGAGCCTGCAGGAGTATGTCTTTGATCGCAGCCTGCGGCTTGTGTGTGTCAGAGAGCTGACGTCACCGGAGGAAATGAGGGATGAACTCTGGGTCTGGAGAGTCAACCTAGCCCATCACTTCAAAAGGGGAAGGTCTTTCTCTTCTTGTCAACCACTGATACAACATAAATGAACAGAAACGGCTCAGGATGCAAGACCCTTGGCTTATAAAATTGCGAGCATTCTCTGTCTCGTCTCCACAGACCTCAAACAGAAGCAGTTTTTATTAGAGAGACAGGACTTTAATCAAAGGTGATCAACTGTTACGGATCTTAAAAAGTAAAAGGATATGCCTGCTGTAAACTTACATGAGCAAACTACACAAATAAAGGTTCTTTACTGGCACTGATCATTCCATGAAGAACCTGTAATATCCATGGCATTAGGCTAACTGTATGTACACATTTCATAAAAGGTTCTTTATAGTGGAAAAATGTTCTTCGTTTTAAGAAAAAAAGAATGTTGTTTTAAAAGAATTGTTGAAAAGTTTCCCTGTGTTTATTTTTAATTTTTAACAGTGTACCATGCTCGTCTGACCGTAAAAAAAAAAAATGACCGATGTTAATAGAAAATTTGAAAATCCATTCAGAATTTCACCAAACGGAAAGTCATCTTTGACACTGTCATAAAAATACATTTGACAACTTTATACATACAATTACAAAAACCCATTGTAAAACATAGGCCTAATATATTAAGAATTAAGAATTTGGTTTAAACTCCCAACGAAACAAATAATCTTTTATAAAATATCCCGATGTGAACGGCGGCGCACTGCAGCGTCTGGACATAAGGACAACCTTAAGATGCAATATGCGTCATTTCCGATTCTTCTTCTTTCTGTATCCAAAGACAACAACAACAGCAGCAGTACGGATAATGAATAGTTCAGGGCAGATATGGCTTCTTCTAATTGTTGCTCTGGTCTTCATCACGTTGACTAACAGCAGATAGAGATTGTGCTCAGTAATCTACTGCTTTTCCCACAGTTCCTGGATGTCAACGTTGAATTTACTGTCGAATTTGAACCACTAAATTTGTGGGAGCGAATTTGCAAACCGGAATAAAATGGACCGAAAACCGCCTGTTGAACATTATTGTATTTTTAATCAGTTTGAAAATATGAAAGGTGAATATGGATTGTTAAAATTTTACTATAATGAAAATGTGTTTGAAATGTTTTGAATTTAAATATTCACAGCTTAAATATTCAACCATGTTAAACTTCAGCCCTAAAAATGCAAGCTCTAACAATATAATCCATTCAAATACAAACAGGGCTAATGCAATGTATATTTTTTCAAGTATGTTTCAAAAAACATTTGGCATTATTTTACTTCCATAAACTTAGGCCTAATTTGTTTGTGTTGGACTTGGTGTGCAATAATACACTTACAAAAAACCATTGTAAAACATATAATATATATTACAGTAGTTAAGAATTTAGTTTAAACTCCCAACGAAAAAAATAATCGTTATGTAATATCCCGATGTGAACGGCAACACAATCCATTAAAATACCAACAGGGTTAATGCAATGCATATTTTTTCAAGTAGCCTGTGTTTCAAAAATATTTGCCATTATTTTACTTCCATAAACTTAGGCCTAATTTGTTTGTGTTGGACTAGGCCAGAAATAATTTGTGTTTGAAATAATATTAG